>NC_088718.1:44097602-44397602 GCF_963576615.1 Watersipora subatra | reverse complement strand
GTTTGGACCTCTCTAGAAACTTTTAGCATTTACTATTTTGTTCAGGCATTCATCATTGCTTATGTAAAGTTGTAAGTAAAAACAAAAGCCTACTTACCATTACAAATGCAGCAAATGAGAGATAGGTAAGATTCCACATAGCATTTTGAGCATCAATAATAACGCCTGATATTACAGGGCCAATGCTGGCTCCAAGACCCCAGCCACTGTTTATGAGTCCAGTTATCATGCCGTAGGTATGGAGGCTATCTCTTTTGTATCCATGTACTCTTTAAAGGATAAAAACAATGCAACAAAACAAATACAATTATGAAGAAAGAAAAAGAGAAGCAAGGAGTTGTCATTCTACAATCAGTTAGACCAAGCTATACTAAAAACCTCCAAAAAGGGTTTTTCTAGCTAATGTATTTCCAGAAAATAAGTTTCCTGGATCAAAAATTCAAGTTTTTGTTAATAGGAATTACATTCTCTTGAAAAATCAAACTGAAGATAAAGCAATCTTCTTATACACTACACTTGTACACCTGTACAATGTAAATTTGTATCAACTGTATATACATTTGTACACTACGGTCTGATATTTACACTATCAACTTTATATACACTAGTACACTACACTTGTACACTTGTACAATGTACACTTGGATCAACTGTGTATACACTTGTACACTATGATCTGATATTTTCATTATCAACTTTATATACACTTGTACACTATGATCTGATATTTTCATTATCAGCTTTATATACACTTGTACACTATGGTCTGATATTTACACTATCAACTGCATATATCTAGAACTGCAGCAGAAATATCTACAGCAATTCTAAAATATACTTACTCTGCAAGATTCAAGGCGATTACGAATGGTGGTAAATATACGAGAGGAAAGATGGCGTCTATGAATACCATGTCAATGGTGCTCAGCCAGAAATACCTGCAAATTAGTTTATATAGAAATCAGACAATCAGCAAAGTTTATAGTTTTTATCCCAGAAGGATAAACTTATCCAAGTGCCGTGTTGCAGCTGGTGGGATACATATAAGGTACATGTAGGTTGAAACATAGAAATATACTCTCATGAAGGGATGTAAACATTTCATAGAAGATGCGAAATGGTCATTCAAGTAGCTGAGGCTAAAGAGAGCTGCCTTCTAAATGTTCAAACAAAACGCTGCAACAAGGTAAATAAGTGGTGACACGCAGTGTATTTTCACTGAGCACCATAGCCATCAAAACTTACCCTGACCTACTATACCTTACATGACCTAACATGACTTACCATATCTTTAAATTATTACAGTCTACCTCGACCAACCACAACCTACCATGACCTACCAAAATCTATCATGAATCACCATAACCTAACACAGTTTACCATAATTTATCATGGTAAGTTGCGGCCAGTCACACCGGTCTACCATGACACACCATCACCTTGTACAACTCACCAGCAACCACCAAAACTGACCACGACTCACCTCGACCTGCCATGATCAGCCATGGCCAATTGTCCAAACATAGCACCAGACAAAGACTATTGTGAGGCTCACATTACTATTCAATAACTTTGTTTTTTGTTTAGCAGATAAGATAGTGACACGTTTGTTTGGTTTCTCATTTGCTTATGAGTGAAAGATATTTTTCTCTAGTAGCTGTAACAACTACTCACAGTCTTCCATGAAAGATGAATTCAAGAAGAGGAGATGGTCCTAGCAGCATCAAAGTAACCCCTACTAGCATCCACCCAACAATCAAGGATGAGTAGTCGATCTGTGGGAACTGTAAAACACAGAATAATCCAAGAATAACAAAGTGATCATGGTCATTATTATATCAAAGCACAAAGAATAATTTGGTATACATAATTAAATATATAGTATAATCAAATAAACTACAATATATTATAGAAAAATAAATATTATAACACAAAGTTGTTTACCATATAATAGAATAAAAAACAGAGCTATGTAATACAATGTAATAAAGCGCTGTATTGTGTGACAAACTCAAATATAATATGATATGAAATAATAAAATAGAACTCTCTATATCATAATATACTCTAATATAGTATAACATAACATTGCATTAATATACAGCATAATATATTTTAATAAACCATAATAAAATATAATACACATTATAATGCAAAACATTAAGCTGTAGTACAACATAATATATTATATTACACCCTCGCCTAATGCAATATAATAATAAAATAACATTACAATGTGTAATTTCGGGCCAGCTATACTCGTAATCATATACATCATAGCCATTTATAATTATATTATAATCATAATATAATAGGTATCATATTATAATATCTATAGCATAATATATTACAATTGCATTACAATGATGCCCAGCTTTGAGTCAGTTATACCTGTAATCACATTTGTGATTAGGCGAACAAATTATCTCTAGTCTCACCTTATTGAAGAACTTTGTGAAGACGGCGCAGCAGAGCATGTAGACAGCGGACCAAATAGCGTAGAGCAGACCTAGTTGAGCAGACGAACGCTCCAGCTGTGAAATAGTCATCAACCACCGCATCAGATTCAATTTAAGAATATACACTTATAGTCACTCAGTTGATGCCAGTTTTATCACAAAGTGTCACATCTATCAGACTATCACAAAGTGTCACATCTATCAGACTATCACAAAGTGTCACATCTATCAGACTAGCAAAGGGCACAAACTTGGAAAAGTAGACAGGGAAGCGGTTTATTGAAGATTAGAGGAACAAAATATGTTTTTGCTAAATTTTGTAGACAAGGTCATTACAAGCAAAGTTGAATGTTAAACTAAGCAACTAAATAACAAAAACTAACTCAGCCAGGAGTTGATAGAATCAGTAAACCATTACCAGAAACCATTACTGAGACCACCGTCAGCAGAGTCAGAAGCTGTCTGCAAGTGCATCTACTTGTGTAAGTCAAACAATTATAGCCAACATCTATGTTAATAAACCTCACTTAGTCATTGGGTCTGTCTGTTAGTCTACATGAATGCTATGTGTTTCCATTTTTGGTCAATTTTATTTAAATCTTACAAGCATATGCTTTGTGGCTTCCAACAGCTAAAATTATTTAATTTTCAAAACTTCATCTGTTTCTTAAGAACGAGTTTCATGAATGAAGTAAAAAAGAGGGTAACTCCAAAATGAAGTTAACTTTAAATGTGGTAAGCTGAGAAATGAAATTTAGTCAAAGAGTTTGTTTTGCGAATTTTTAAATACTCAGAAAATCAAACAATCCAAACACCTAGTTGTTAGTTTCAGGAATAGCGGTAAACATTTGTTATTTGGATGTACAAACGAAAAAAAAGGAAATAGAATGAATATAATCTGAGATTACTTAAGTAAGGCCTATTATGGATGATGTTATTTGCAGTCAGCAAATCTGCTGACTGCAAATATCAGATCTCTTCGCCATATATTAACACGCTTTCAACATTTGGTTTTCAGGCAGCTAGTTCTTCGATACAAAACTCAAATAATATAAACAACTTTCAAGTCACGGCTGCAGGCTTTTTCAAGTTTTTCGTTATTTCACAAAAATATTTCTAGCTAAAAACAATGTTTGCAACACAGTGTCTTAACTACCTCTCAACTGTTGTCTTACCTCAAATCGGTATAAATCTGCGAGACAGACGTTACGACTAGAATCTTGCACTCTCACCATAACACATGCTAAGTACATGATAATACAGCCAGGTATTGTCATCAGCTTGAAGAAATTCTTTTCAGAGCTTTTTTCTTTTTCAACTTGAAAAATATAGGAATTCAAGAAGATTGTCAATTTAGAGTTTGAACATAAAGAATTTAAATTGATAAGAGATTTGGTGATTTATTTTTAAATTAGGTAACTTGTTGTTTACATTTGAGTGTATGCAGTGTTCATAGATTATATTAAAATAATTGAAGTCTAAAATCATCTGAAATAATGTAAATAAAATAAAGACTAAATAGTAAAATATGAAATAACAAAAATAAGATTTAAAGACTACTTGCTGATCCAATACAAAAATCATTTCACTGAATTTCTCACCAATATTGGGCGTGACGACTCCAAAGGGAAGAAGGGCTACGATTGTTACTCCTCCGATTATGAAGAAGACGGCTATATAGCCTACAAACTTAATCATATACAGTTGTACAGTTTTTGACAAAGTTTTTGTGATATTGCGCTAAATTATGCTAAATTTAACTCCTTCTAATTTATTATAATGAACTGTATCTTTAGAATACTGCAGAAAACTTTTACATGTTAGATTTAATATATTGTTAGTTTTCGATTTATTTGTATTTTATTTTACTATAGCATACTGTATCTGAATATTTTATAATAGTAAAATATGTGTAGGCTGTAATAATAACAGTCGTGTATTAAGATAATGCAAAATAATATATTTTGCAACATTATTCATTATCAAACAGTATATAATAATATAATTATTATATCTCATTAGTACTAAATATTACATTTATATGTACTGTATATACTGCAAGCCAAACATAAAATGTAATATTTACCAAAAATGTATATATTACATATAAATGTAACATTTAATACTAATGAGATATTATATATTATTATATACCCTTTTATAATGATACAAATTTTACTATACTGTGTTATATAAATACACGACGGTTATTAAAGCCTACATGTGTTTTGTCCATAAGTAAGAGAATTTTTTAACTAAAAACAAAATTTTAAGCTACACAATTATAGTTTTTTTTCAGACAAAAAAGCTGTGCTATGGTAAATATATGATGTAACTCCACATTGTTAATTCCGAGTCGCAGAAGTCTGCCACAAAAGACGCTTGCTCATGTTTGATAAAAGAAATACCAATAACACGCTTATAATTTAAAACTATCTTAAAGAGGAGCCTGCTAGCATATGCAAGCATTATTAAGTGTTGCCATGTGGTCACTAGTGCGTATATGTATAACTTTTTACTGGCATTTACTGGTAATCACCGACAAAAGAATGTTTTGCGCTACAAGCCAAAATAAGAAAAAATATAGAAACACCGAAATCAGAAATTATTGAGTGAGTTGAGCAAATGTTTTAAAAGTTGATAATCTATTAGTATTGTGGAGGCAGGATAGTGAATAAAAGGTCAATACTAACACTAGCAGGTCAATAAAAGGTCAATACTAACACTAACAGGTCAATAAAAGGTCAATATCAACACTAACAGGTTAATAAAAGGTCAATACTTACACTAACCTGTTGATAGTGAATAAAAGGTCAATACTAACACTAACCTGTTGATAGCGAATAAAAGGTCAATACTAACACTAACACTAATACTGACACTAACACTAATACTAACACTAATACTAACACTAATACTAACACTAATACTAACACTAATACTAACACTAATACTAACACTAACACTAATACTAATACTAACACTAATACTAACACTAATACTAACACTAATACTAACACTAATACTAACACTAATACTAACACTAACACTAATACTAATACTAACACTAATACTAACACTAACACTAACACTAATACTAATACTAACACTAATACTAACACTAATACTAACACTAATACTAACACTAATACTAACACTAATACTAACACTAACACTAATGCTAACACTAATACTAACACTAATACTAACACTAATACTAACACTAACACTAATACTAATACTAACACTAATACTAACACTAATACTAACACTAATACTAACACTAATACTAATACTAATACTAACACTAATACTAACACTAATACTAACACTAGCACTAATACTAACACTAATACTAACACTAATACTAACACTAATACTAACACTAATACTAACACTAATACTAACACTAATACTAATACTAACACTAACACTAATACTAATACTAACACTAATACTAACACTAACACTAATACTAACACTAACACTAATACTAACCTCGTATAAAAATCCTCCAAGAGCAGCACCAAAGGCATAAGCCACACCAATAACAATCTCAGTCACACCCTAAAATCATCAGCACATTGGAAAAATGATCATCAGAGGTTATATAAATCTTAGATGACTGAACAGAAAACCATCAAGACAAAGAGTTTGGAGCTTGGACAAAGTAAGTCCAGTAACTGAAAATAATCTTTAATATTGTGCTACTGGCATTAGTGTTGTTGTTACAAATTGTGTGAATAGCGTGTCATTTTGGTATCGTAAAGTTAAGCAACAATTTGGAGTATGTAGTGTGACTGCCATAAATTCGTATTGGTGTTTTTACCAGGTAAATAAAACCAAGATATTGAAAAGTCCAAAGCTTCAGCTCTAGCTATCAATTTCTATGATGAACTAGCAAATAAATTAAACAGCAGTTGCCTCTTATTTACAATCACATCTTGAAAATATGTTTCAGTGCTAGTTTGATTCTGTTGCTCGTTGTTAATTGCTGGATAGTGCCAATTAATTCCTTTTAGAATTAATTGTAACATTTAGTATCTCTACAATGAAATCCTTGTAGCTTTGTTATCTAAATTATTGTAAATACCAAAGGAAACTGCTTAGACCATTTGTTGTAAATATGGTTGACCAATACAGGTAGTCCAAAAATGGTTTGTTATGCAAGAGAAAACTGTCTTTCTAAGTTTGAAAATATGACTACCGCTAAAAACAGACTTGGGAGACAATATCAAAATATACGAAACTGTTTTTGCAAGCCTTTTCAGAATGCAAAGCTGCAAGGTGTTTGAACGCGCATAACTAGATAAGTTCATCGCTTTTACATGTGATTTTTTGTCATTTTTGTACATTTAAATGCGATATAATTATCACTTTTCAGTTGTTCATCGTAATAAGATAACCCGACAAAAACTGGCTATTAGACCGGAACACAGATTTCCTAATGTACTTACTATGATAGTATTAGAAAGGGAGACAGATATCTTAATGTACTTACTACAATAATATTAGAAAGGGAGACATATTATTTATTTTACTTATTATGACAGTAATAGAAAGGGAGACAAATATCTTAATGGACTTACTATGATAGTATTAGAGAGGGAGACAGATATCTTAATGAACTTACTACAGTAATATTAGAAAGAGAGACAGATTATTTATTCTACTTATTATGACAGTAATAGAAAGGGAGACAAATATCTTAATGAACTTACTATGATAGTATTAGAAAGGGAGACAGATATCTTAATGAACTTACTATGATAATATTAGAAAGGGAGACAGATATCTGAAAGAACTTACTACGATAATATTAGAAAGGGAGACATATTATTTATTTTACTTATTATGACAGTAATAGAAAGGGAGACAAATATCTTAATGAACTTACTACAGTAATATTAGAAAGAGAGACAGATTATTTATTCTACTTATTATGACAGTAATAGAAAGGGAGACAAATATCTTAATGAACTTACTATGATAGTATTAGAAAGGGAGACAGATATCTTAATGAACTTACTATGATAATATTAGAAAGGGAGACATATTATTTATTTGACTTATTATGACAGTAATAGAAAGGGAGACAAATATCTTAATGGACTTACTATGATAGTAATAGAAAGGGAGACAGATATCCTAATGTACTATGTAACTATGATAGTATTAGAAAGGGAGACAGATATCCTAATGTACTTACTATGGTAGTATTAGAGAGGAGACAGATATCTTAAGAAACTTACTATGATAGTACTAGAAAGGAAACCAGATGATTTGAGTAAAATGCTTGTTGTAGATATGCTAATCATTGCTGATCCTACACCAGCTAGTCCTCGGAGTAAAATACAGAGAGCGAGAAACAGCCCACTGTCCGTAGTTGAATCTATACACCTACAAACAAGTGCTAGAATGCAGGCTATGAAACAGAAATAGAAAGCTGAGCACAAATATAATTTTCTTATAACGTCAAAAGTTGAAAATATTTATACTTGCAAATCACTAGACTTCAAACCTTTAAGCATAAGTGCTTGTTATTTATCTACTAGTTGTGGGTCAAGATACTAACAAATTTGAAACACCAACATCAATGACAAAATCTTATGATCTCAACATGTTCGACATAAAGTTATAGAATAGCATATTAAAATTAAAGACAAGCAACATAAATAGGAGCAGAAGACTCCAAAGCATAAACAAACAAATGTAAGCTGATAGTATAATGGGCAAGTTTCTTTCTCTGAACTAAACTTTGTGGGAAGGCTATTACAGTGCCTACTAATTTAGTAAAAAGGCATTTCTACTAGTCAGTGCATTTATATAACATTCTGTTTTCTGATGTCACAGGTCTGCTCTTTTATATCCCAAACAATTCTATGAAGCGTTGATCAAAAATTACAAAAATAAAACATGAATTCTTTTATTGTCAATTCTTTATAGTATTACAATATTTGAATCACTAGAATATTAAAATTAATTGTAGATTCTTACAGTTAAGACGTAGAAACTCTTATGAAGAGATGTTGTTAACAAAAACAGACATGTGCACTAGTTGATAGAAGCACCTAACGAGTCAGCCAACTGACAGTACCTTCAATGCTTTTATCTCATCTCTAAACTATAAGGTGATTGATGGTGACAGGTGTTAGCAAGTGATACCACTACACATCTATACTCTGCTTTGCAACTAAGTAAAAAATTTTAAGTGGTACTAAGGATGACTTATTAAGTTGTAAAGATCATTTTCATGAAAAGACTAGTTGCTAATGATGTTGCAACTTACCCAAAAATGATGGAGCCACCACCAGTGATCAGAGTTCCAACAAAGCACATACTTTTGGGAGGCCATTGTAGCAGCTACAGAAACAACAGGAATGTTCAAAATATTCCCAAGTGAATTTACTTTACTAGAAAAGGACAATTATCAATACTGCAAAATGTTTCTCTAACTTTACGGGTCATTAAAAAACTGCTACGAAACAATAGCTATCCCTTCCACAGTTTGGGAAATCATAAAAGTATAATCGGTTGATAGATTAGAGCTTAGCCAGAGACAATTTTAGACTTTCTCTTCTAGACAAGTCCTTCAGACAACTCAATTTCAGCCTTGTCACTACCATACTTCAGTATAAGTGTCGTTGAATAACATGTTGAAATACTGTTAGCGCAGCTCTCCAATTATCTTTTCTATTTGCTCTAAGAAATCTTTGACTGTTATCTCTTAAAACATTCAATGCATGCAACATAAAACACAATCAGGTAAACCAGCAGAAGCCAGCTTAGAACACAACCAGGTAAACCAGCAGAAGGCAGCTTAGAACACAACCAGGTAAACCAGCAGAAGGCAGCTTAAAACACAACCAGGTAAACCAACAGGAAGCAGCTTAAAACACAACCAGGTGAACTTGCAGAAAGCAGCTTAGAACACAACCAGGTAAACCAGCAAAAGGCAGCTTAGAACACAACCAGGTAAACCAGCAGAAGGCAGCTCAGAACACAACCAGGTAAACCTGAAGAAACAGCCTAGAACACAACCAGGTAAACCAGTAGAAAGCAGCTTAGAACAAAACCAGGTAAACCAGCAGAAAGCAGCTTAGAACACTACCAGGTAAACCTGCAGAGAGCAGCTTATAACACAACCAGGTAAACCAGAAGAAAGCAACTTAGAACACAACCAGGTACACTTGCAGAAAGCAGCTTAGAACACAACCAGGTAAACCAGCAAAAAGCTGCTTAGAATATAACCCTGTAAACAAGCAAAAGGCACTTTAGAACACAACCAGGTAAACCAGCAGAAGGCAGCTTAAAACACAACCAGGTAAACCAACAGGAAGCAGCTTAAAACACAACCAGGTGAACTTGCAGAAAGCAGCTTAGAACACAACCAGGTAAACCAGCAAAAGACAGCTTAGAACACAACCAGGTAAACCAGCAGAAGGCAGCTTAGAACACAACCAGGTAAACCTGAAGAATGCAGCCTAGAACACAACCAGGTAAACCGGTAGAAAGCAGCTTAGAACAAAACCAGGTAAACCAGCAGAAAGCAGCTTAGAACACTACCAGGTAAACCTGCAGAGAGCAGCTTATAACACAACCAGGTAAACCAGAAGAAAGCAACTTAGAACACAACCAGGTACACTTGCAGAAAGCAGCTTAGAACACAACCAGGTAAACCAGCAAAAAGCTGCTTAGAATATAACCCTGTAAACAAGCAAAAGGCACTTTAGAACACAACCAGGTAAACCTGCTAAAACCTGCTTAGAATACAACAAGTTAAACTTGCAGAAATCCGCTTAGAACCCAACCAGGTAAACCTTGCAGAAATCCGCTTGAAACACAACCAGGTGAACTTACTGAGAACAGCTTAGAATAGAACCAGATAAACCTACTGGAAGTTGCTTAGAATACAACCAGGTAAACTAGCAAAAAGCAGCTTAGAACGCAACCAGGTAAACCAGCAGAAAGCAGCATAGAACACGACCAGGTAAACCTGCTGAAAGCTGCTTAGAATATAACCAGATGAACCTGCAGAAATTTGCTTAGAACACAACCAGGTAAACCTGCAGAAAGCAGCTTAGAACACTACCAACTGAACCTGCTGAAAGTTGCTTAGAATACAATCAGGTAAACCTGTAGAAATCCAATTAGAACACAACCAGGTAAATCTACTGAAAGCAGCTTAGAACACAACCAGGTAAACCAGTAAAAAGCAGCTGAGAACGCAACCAGGTAAACCTGCAGAATGCAGCTTGGAATACAACCAGGTAAACCAGCAGAAAGCAGCTTAGAACACAACCAGGTAAATCTACTGAAAGCAGCTTAGAGTACAACCAGGTACACCAGCAGAAAGCAGTTTAGAACACAACTAAGTAAACCAGCAGAAAGCAGTTTAGAACACAACCATGCAAATCTATGAGAGCGACTTAGATTGCAACCAGGTGAACCTACTGGAAGCTGCATAGAATACAACCACGTAAACCTACAGAAAGCAGATTAGAATAAAACCAGGTGAACCCACTGAAAGCTGCTTAGAATACAACCATTTGAACCCACTCAAAGCAGCTTAGAATAAAACCATTTGAATCCACTCAAAGCAGCTTAGAATACAACCAGGTAAACCTGCTGAAAGCTGCTTAGAATACAACCATTTGAACCCACTCAAAGCAGCTTAGAATACAACCAGGTAAACCTGCTGAAAGCAGCTCAGAACACAACCAGGTAAACTCACTCAAAGCTGCTTAGAGTACAACTAGGTAAATGTACTGAAAGCTGCTTAGAACACAACCGGGTAAACCCACTAAAAGCAGATTAGAATATAACCAGGTAAACCCACTGAAAGGTGATCAAAAGGAAAACACTCTTCTGGTGTTATCATTAAACCTTCTAACAATCTTTTTTCTAATCCTGGCTCAGGCCTGATTAAACTTTTGGATTTTATAGACTGTTATTATATTGTTATTGTTATTATATTGTTATTGTTATTATATTGAACTTTTGATAATCTGATTAAAAGAAGAACTTACTCTTAAGAAAGAATCCAGATTTACGCCAAAAGAGAGAATGCACATAATAACAGTTTGAATCTTTTTTCAAACACTTTTTCCAAAAAGCATTTCTAGCAAAATTAATCTGGTCTACTCCTTTCTAGTGCAAAATACAAATAAACTCCTTTTGAAAAAGCAGAAACTCTTGATATATTTTGCTACCTTAGTTAGCCACAGGAGATATGAGATACTGCTGTATCAGAGATCAGTCACATGAGCCACAGGAGATTTGATATTAGCCACAGGAGATATGATATTAGCCACAGAAGATATGAGATACTGATGTATCAGAGATGAGCCACAGGAGCCACAGGAGATATGATATTAGCCACAGGAGATATGAGATACTGCTGTATCAGAGATCAACAATCTTTCACCATTTGACATAAAAATCTAGTTCTATGTTTATATCTATGTACTCCTTTGAGCTGAGGTTAAAATATGTCAATATGTGGTTGCGTCAAAAAGGTTGATTTAATGAAATTGAGACAAATAAAAGGCTAAAACATCAGCTGCAATTCGATGTCATTTTTGTCTTTCTAGACCAATCCTGTCCAGAGATACATGCGTTTGAATGAGGCCATCTTTTAAAAAAGCTCACATTCCAGCGGGTGCTTCATTCGTGACGTAACTAGTGATACATCTGAAAAGAGTTCACAAACGATAAATATAAGGTTGCTTCATTAGCCAATCATCAGCACGAAATTTTTATATAGGTCGTAATAAATGTTATCACTTGTAAAACGCGTTGTCTGTGATCTCAAATTTAGGTACTTTACTCTATTATTAAATCGCATGGACATCGATATTTACTAAATTAATTAACATCGGTACTTTAATGGATTACTCAATCAACACGTTTCATTGACTAACAACAGAATTGTAAAAATTGCTGTAAAGTTACTGCGAAGGTGACTCCAATTTTTTTGGGCATCAGGTGGTTAAAGTGCTACGGAGGAAGATAGGAGAATGGAAGTAAATTTATCTTTTACTTTGAGTCTCCTATAGATATACTGTTGAGCTTACATTCAGATTATATTTCCCTGTTTGAGGTTATAATATAATTTTCTGCGCGTGCGAGATTACAGTGAGTTCTTGATGGCTTCTTTTTAATCCATAGCATCTAGCAATACAATGGCTTAGATTGATGAATATACTAAAGGTAATATTGTTAGTACCCATTAATACATGTACTATTTAATAAAATTATAACTGTTTGCTATCACTAATCATAGTTTTATAATTTTTTATCGGTTCACTTAGCTATATTTGCTTCAAATTTTCTGTGGCAGTTTTATCTGGTAAATTAGATTTATGATTTGACTTTAAATGTTCACTTCTCACTTGTAGAAAGTGAAGAAAATCAATTGGTCAATGTAAATTGTTAACTTCCAGAACCAAAGCTTCGAATCGTTGACTTGGCGTACTTATGCTTTTGTTAACCATTTATTCATTTCTAAAATTACACTCGCAATCTATCTAACTCCCAATTTGAAAGCTTTCAGTAGATACGCATTAGAATGACATATCTATGAATGACATATACATGTATTTATTGCATTTGTTTTACTGGTTACAGGATGTTTATGTGGTCCCACCAGCCAAAGCAGCTTTGTCAGTGTGGTTACTGCTATAAATGGGAAAGAGAGACTTGAATGTGTGCTGCATAAACCATGATGTTTTGTTTGAGTTTGCTGCAGTAGATGAATTTGCCCTATTGTATGAGCTGTAACTATGTGAGTGGTTGCGACTTGGGTGGATATTTTTAATAAAAGCTTTATGCCGGTATGAAAATTTTTTGCTTGTGAAAATTAGATAATAAAATAATATTGTTGAAGATAATGCAAAACATGATTTGCAGAACATTGAATATATCATAGCTCCGTTGACCCCTGTGTTGAAATCTTTTCTGATAGATGAATTAATAAAGTGCAATCAGAGCTGCATGGACAGGCACTTTTGCATAGCTCAACAAGTTGTTTAGTACATGAATCAACTAATCAAATGTGACCAGTGAAATTTTTTACACATTGGTACTGTGAGTTAGTATTCATGTGGTGCTCAAGGGAAGCTTGGAAGGGTTTGTGGGCATGTGCCACCAGACGAGTGGCATTGGCCATGTTGTCATGGTGAATCAGAGCTCTGTTTGCGTAGCTCATGACTATTGTGCTCTTCGTGGTGTCACAGCTCGAGTATCTTTTACATCTGTTTGAGTCTTGGTGACTCGTGAGTAAATTATCTTGGAGTAGTCTGGCACTATGGTGTTTTCTGGGAAAACGTGCAGGTAGAGTAGGAGTGACATAAAGGGAGGTTGGAGTGTCACCACTGGCAGTCTGGTACTGCGTAATTTGTGCTTAGAAGCTTACAAGCTATTTCAGCTTATATATTTGTTTTGCCTTGTTGTTAGGTGGTGCCACTCAGCTGGGCTGAAGTAAGCATGAGCGGGCCATGAGTGAGCCCGGGAGCAGCTAAAAGGCTGAGCCATCTACCAATGGCGTAGGGGGTCAGCCACCCGAGGGCGCTGCGAGCGCTGGAACAGTACCGCTGGTACCGCTGGTGCCGCTTTTTTAGCGAAGCTGGTTAACCAGGCACGAGGGCCTATTCTAAAAAGGCTGAGTCGGCAAATGCAGCCATTTGCCGGTGATGGTACAGTTGAGGTAACCGCATGGTTCTCACAGTGGGAGCGGCTGTGCGAGCTGGAGCACATTGCTCCGTGCACACTGATTGTGTACATGCTCTCTGGCACTGCTGCCAGAGTGAATGGACACATGAGGGTGGGCGAGGCATTCCAGTGGGATGTCGTGAAGGCGGTGCTGACTGCCGAGTACGCAATGCTTCGACAGGAGGCATGGCGTCATTTTGTTAGCTGTTGGCTCAAAACCGGGGAGACAGTTGAGGCGTACCTGAACCGCCTGGAGCGGCTCAGCGGTAGACTGGGGTGGTGCTGGAGGACATGGTGTTCAAAACTAAGTTCTATAAAGGGCTGCCCAAATCAGTCTACGAATGGGCAGTAACGTATGATCAAGCATATACTGCTGATTTTGGTTCGGTGCTGAACCGAGTGAGGAGGAAGTTGGTTTCCCGGAGAGCTGTTGAGGGTCGCTCCTCAACAATTAGCTCAGCGGCAAGTTCTGGTAACCGGCCGGCGACTGCTTCTGGCAAGCAGCTGGGGCCTGCTTCTAGCCAGCAGCCAAAAAGCAAAGAGAGTTGCTTTCGATGTGGAGGTTCACACAAAGTGAAGGACTGCCCACAAGTTCAGCAACCTTCATCTGGTACGGGGGCGGCAAAGACCTCTTCTGGCAAAAGGGTTGGGTGTTTCCGGTGCAGTCACGCGGATCACTTTGTACAGGACTGTTCTGTACGGCCACCGCCTGGGGCAGCGACAGGGTACCTGCGGGGCAGGATACTGGGGCTAGCTAAGCAAGCAGGGTGACGAGGGTGGCGCTGTTGTCAGGGTTTGGTAGTGATCTGGTGTCACTGCGAGTCGACGACCCTGACTTTGTTGCCACTTTCGCCCAAGGCTGATGGACCGTTAGCTGGCGGTGGTTCGGGAAATCTCCAAAAGGATTACAGACCTAGGTCGCAGAGTACAAGTGTACTCGGGATCCTAACTTGCATGAGCGGCACTGTGCTGAGATTGAGAGCTGGATCTCAAAAGGTTGGTTGAAAAAGTGGAGTCGGCCTGTTGAGGGTATTATTCCACTTTTGGCAATGTTTCAACCAACGAAAGACAGAGTGCGATCAATCATGGACTACCTTGAACTCAACGCATTTGTTGAGAGTCACACGGGAAGTGACGCAGTCGCTGTGTGCAGCGAGAAAATTCGGAAGTGAAAACAGTTGCGTGGCAAACTTAGGGCAGTCAACTTCTAGTTCGCATACCTACAGATCCATGTTTTGGAGAACTTGTGGACATACCAGGTCGTGAAGTATAAGGGGGTTCCTTATGCGTTGATACCTTTAGGCTTTGGGCTTTTGTGTGGGCCTAAGATTATGACCAAAAACCTAGGCAAGGTTCTTTCGCTTGACGAGCGGATCCGACAGAGGACTGATCACTATATCAATGATATAGTAGTGCAGGAGTCTGTACTTGGCATAGAGGAGCTGAGGAAGCACCTTGTTAAGTATGGACTGGCGACAAAAAAGCCAGAGAGCCTTGATGGGGGTCGTTGGTTGGGCATTTCTCTGAAGAGAAATACTCGTGGACATTTGCAAATGTCAAGGGGAACTGCACTCTCTGAAATATATCTTGACTCAGATGGGCTGACTAAAAGAGAGCTTTTCTCGTTTTGTGGCTAACTGGTCGATCATTACCTAGTGGCTGGGTGGTTACGGCCCTATTGCAGCTTCTTGAAGCGACTGAGATGCAACGGAGCCTGGAATGCGCCTATTGAAAAGGAGCCCAGCTCGTTGGCTAGTGAGCTTTTCACAAAGGTATGTCAGGAGGACCCCGTTAGAGGTCCGTGGCTCGTAAGATCGAATGGTTCAGTCGTTGTGTAGACGGATGCCAGCTCTCTGGGCCTCGGTGTAGCAGTTGAGCTTAATGGCAGCGTTGTTGAAGATGCCTCATGGCTAAAGAAAGAGTCAGACCATTTACACATTAATGTTGCCAAGTTGGAAGCTGTGGGACGAGGTATTAACCTGGCAATTGCCTGGGGGTTCAAGACTCACTTTGTCGGTTGATTCTCTTACGATTTTCAATTGGATGTCAAATACAATTGATGGGGGCCGTCATGTTTGCACAAAAGGTGCCGCAGAGATGCTGGTGAAACCTCGGCTAGGGGTGATTCGTCACACGATCACCAAGTATGGCCTATCGGTCACAATGCGTCATGTTCCTACTGTAGAGAACAAAGCGGATAAAATGACAAGAGTGCCCAAGAGGTGGTTTGGGCATTGAGGGATGAGTGGAGGTGAGGCTGGGAGCATGGCTGCTGCCATTTTCACCAATGAGAACCTTGGGGATGCTGCGTGGGCAGCTCATTTGCTTCACAATCTGGGCGTCGAAAGGACGCTGTACCTTGCTCAGCAAGTACGCAGTGATGTGTTACGGGAGCAGGTCAAGCGCTAGCTGGCTGGCTGTGAGGCCTATAAGCGCATTGACTTGGCTCTGAGAGATGAGAACCTCATGGAAACAGAGAGCTTGGCTGTCGAGGGGAACTGAGGCCGGTGGCCATAGACATGACTCGCTATGGCGGCCAGGTGTTCCTGTCAATGGTTGATTGCGGGCCATCATGTTTCGCTATCTGGTGCCGCTTTCTAAGTGAAACGGCAGCGCACATCGTGGCTTAGTTACGCACTGTTGTAATTGAGCGAGGGTCGTGTGACGAATTGTTGATAGACAATTCCGTCAGCGACTGTTGCGCAGCTTGCTGATGAGTGAAGGATTTATTTGAGATTTCGTGCCACCTACGCTCCTAGTGGCAATGGAATCGTAGAGAGGAATCACCAGACAATCAAGGAGATTGCCAAAAGGGGAAGAATTAGCCCTGAGGAGGCGACGTTTTGGTATAACGTCACGCCTCGCAAGGGTACAGATGGGGGTTTGGTGCCGTCAAATAATCAGTATCGATATTGATGGCGAGTGCCTTTTGATGTCAATCTACGCGGGATAGACGAGGTCAGTCAAGGCAAATATGCTGTCAGTGATGAAGTGTGAGTAAAACCTTTACCTCCTTGGTGCACTCTGCAGTTGGCACTGGGAGCAATAACCGGTGTCGTCTTAAAGCACAATGTGTGCATGGATGGCATGCTGAGGCATATGAGGGATGTCCGTAAATGGCTGCTTGGCACTGGCCGTAGTAGGGAAAACGGCATCCGTGAACTGGTCATAGACGACCGGCCTAATCTAGACAGATTAAGTAGTTCTGTTGCTTTCGCTGCCTCAGCTGCACCCCTGTGAGGTAGCTGAGGTCTCGGAGGGAGATGCGGAGGATGGTCCTCAGATTGCCGAGAATGGAGTTCAAAGCATGGATGGTGAGCCTCAGGCTGCTGAGGTTCCGCCTGGAGATTTAGATCCTGGTGAGCCTGAGCTTCAACCATTGATGCTCAGGCGGTCGCAGCGGGAGCTACGACGCCCCCAGTATTTGGATGACTATGAGAGATAGCTGGTAGCTTCTTAAAAGCTGGGGGAAATGTGAGTTAGTGGTCACGTGGAGCTCGAGGGTAGCTCGGAAGGGTTCGTGGGCATGTGCCACCGGACGAGCGGCAATGGCCATGTTGTCATTGTGGATCAGAGCTCTGTTTGCGTAGCTCGTGACTCTTGTGCTCTTCATGGTGTCACAGCTTGAGATCTTTCACGACTGTCTGAGTCTTGGTGACTTGTGAGTAAATTATCATGGAGTAATCTGGCACTACGGTGTTTTCTGGGAAAATGTGCATGTGGAGCAGGAGTGATATAAGTGGAGGTTTGGAGTGTCACCGCTGGCAGTCTGGTACTGCGTAATTTTTGCTTAGAAGCTTACAGATACCAATAATGACTCGTTAACGTTGACAGTCGACTATACATACAATGTAAATGACTTTTAGGGATGTAGTTGGTTTCGCCATATATTTTTTTCAAACACAAAGCTTGCTTATTTTGCTTACGATAGTTAGAAACTAGTTTTTGGTGTAGGCAATGATATCCAGCCTCACCACCAAGATAGGCGACAGGCATAATGTGAGTGGGAATTTTGGGAGGCTGTATACCGTTTGTGTGAGTAGCGACTGAACTGTGCCGATACAAAGACTTTATTCTACATAGTTTGCTTGACAGAATTATCGTAAACTGGTAGAATTCGTAGTCGGTAGTAAGATGTTTACACAGCAGTTAGAAAAATCTAATATGACAAGTTTTTAATTTTCCTTTTTTGAGGCCTTTGAAACATTGGTAATAATGTATCTGTAGCTGGATTTAAAATTTTATTTTAGCCAACACGAGCAAATACAAGATAAAATATATGCCAATAGAGCCGCATAGGACTAGACTTTTATTGCAATAGCTGATGTGGATACGAGAGATAGAGACAGGTTGAATCACACGTTACATCATTTTGGGCAAATCTGGGCATGTTTTTTTGACGTGAAAGTTTTTACAGCAATAAAACTTTTTCGATTTTAATTTTCAAATATCTTCGTAATGAGATTGCCTAACAGGACAAACAACATATCAACTGATAAACAAAGAAAAATACTTTTTTTAAAAATCAACTCAAATTTGACGCAACCACATTTTTAAATGAATTTTCACGATAAGTTATAAGATAGCAGTGCTAAAAGTGACCACATTACAATGACAATAAAATAGACACGTAAGAACAACAGACATAATTTTATTGAATACGTGAAGTATATTTGTGAAAATATTTTGACGAATAAGGTTGTGTGAAAGTGTAAACAGAAGCCATCTTGTACAACTACGTCTCATTTGAGAAGCTTCGGAAAGGGATTCTAATCTACGGCAGTCTGGTGATGGCGGCGATTAACTGTTCGCTTTTGAGCTTTTAAGAGCTTGTAATCACGTTTCCACATATTTTGCACCTACAACACAGCAGAGTAAAACATGGTGAATCTTTTGATACCAAATAACTGTAATGTGACTTTAGTTGCAAGTCAACCTTTAAGTGTTTGTTTGTCTGTCCCATGTTTAGTTTGTAGTGATTGGTTAAAATACACATACATGCAGCCTTTGAGCTACTAGAAGCAGACTACTAGAGACACGTTTGAAATACTAGAAGACAAATACATTGTCAGACCTCCCCAAAAAACAACACTTGCAGTCCGATACGCCGTGAGAGATCATTTTGTGTAACAGTTGTAAGCACAATAATTCCAAATTTGTGGCAAGATGGCTGCATTGCTTAGTAATGACGAGCTTATCTTAATTTCCATGTTTAAAAATGTACAGGTTCGATTCCTGTGGTATGTAATCTTTTTTTAATATCTCGATGGAAGGACGAACACGGCTTTTATTATAGCAAAGATTTAGGCTAGCTTAAATTACTAGCTTAAGTTACTCAAATTCATTGGGTAATTATTTTACTACCCTTGTAACACTCTGCATTCAGCTGGTATTTTTAGGATTCAAAATTGATTGAAATCATTAACTGGACTAGCTACTCTGAAGCTCTAGCCAATCTTGTTGGCTTCTAAACTTTCATTCAAAAAATGGAGAAGCTGGTAAAAGGGATTTTTCTGCAGGTGTTTTTAAGTACACCTTGTTATGATTCATGAAAGATTGGTGATAGAATGCATGACCAGTAAAATGATTTGGCAATCAGGTGCTGCTAACCTTCGCATAAATTTTTTTTTAACAATAATGGACAATGCAAGAAAACTTTTCATAACAGGATAGTAGACAAGGACTCTATGACTAGCAGTGAAGTAATGCAACCATATCAGTTTATTACTTCAGCTTATGAGTTTCCATGTAATTGTGCATATAAGTACACTCTACACTTTATCAGCACACTTGTCACGACCTGTCACTACCTGTCACTACCTGTCACGACCTGTCACGACCTGTCTTGATCTACTGAACTGCCAGGTTACTAGTAGCATAATTATTAATGGGCCAATTTACTTACGATTGAGCCTAAGATGGGAGAGAAGATAAATCTAGCGAGGTCGTAAACTGCGTAAACGATTCCGACATCTTTCATTGTCAGACCTTTGGCGAGAGCTTTTTCTGGGTAGAATGGAAAAACCATAGTGTCGGCAGCCCTAGCCATGAATTGTAGAAAAAGGAGTATAACAATGATTGTATACTTCTTGGCTGTAGAGATTTCATTGTCATTCAACTCTTTTTCGGAAGGAAGCAATTCCTTATCTTCTGCACTTGATTCCATATCTGTAGTTGACATTTTCCTGCAACATGGGCAATTCTATTAAATTTTTTACTACAAAAACCTGAGTTTTAGAAAAGTGTGAGCTATGTTTGAATAAGCTAAAACAATGGTAGATAGATTTTTAAATTTAAACCCTATTAAATTAGTATATAATGCTATAAATTTGTTATTTGTTTGGCTGCTGAAGCGGCTGAAGCTAAAAAAAGCTAAAAAAAGAAAGGATAAACTTTTGTTATAATCTTTGCAGACTGGTGAATATGACAAAGTTTTATTTCTTGTTGAACTTGATACATTTGCTTATGGAAGTCACCTGTAATTTTATTGGCTATCAACTGGTGGGAATCTCAGCGGTGAGTATTATTGGCTATCAACTGGTAGGAATCTCAGCGGTGAGTATTATTGGCTATCAACTGGTAGGAATCTCAACGGTGAGTATTATTGGCTACCAACTGGTAGGAATCTCAACGGTGAGTATTATTGGCTATCAACTGGTGGGAATCTCAGCGGTGAGTATTATTGGCTATCAACTGGTGGGAATCTCAGCGGTGAGTATTATTGGCTATCAACTGGTAGGAATCTCAACGGTGAGTATTATTGGCTACCAACTGGTGGGAATCTCAGCGGTGAGTAGGTAGTTGCAAATGCAAATACTAGTGGTAAATTACAGTGATATAAGTGAGACAAGCTAGTTATTTGCATGCCTTGATAACCGCAATAACAAATATATTTCAGGATTAATCTGCATGATGATTCTGTTTTAAAAGTCACAACTAGGTCAAAAACATTAATCATGTCGAAATGTCAGAGACGGAATTTTATTTAATATCCCTTCATGTATGATATTACTGATGTGAGAGCTAATGGTCAAAGACGAAACACACTGCAGGTGTTATAATAAATGGCTTCTAAACTTACCAGTTGCTGGTCACTAAGGAGCTGGATTGAAATACTAATAAACATCAGGTCACGAAAATCTTGCAAGAGCTTCGTAAAATGACAGCCACTCGTAGCCTATATATATTCGGTAAAGCTTTTCATTTTAGTACAACTGCGTCTGATGAGTGCATCGCATGAAACAAATTTGTAGCACAATTACTAAAAGTTTACTTTCTTCTTAATATTTTTTTCAAATATTTCATACTCCACTGATTGTCTTTTAGGTTTTTAGTGTAGAGTTCTCTATTTATATGCTTTTGCACCTGCTTTTAATTACTATATATATGTATATGTATATATATATATATATATATATATATATATATATATATATATATATATATATATATATATATATATATATATATATATAGTAACCTACTATATATCTATGTATATACTATAGATCTATATACATCTATATATATACTTTTTGATACTTGTGTTGCACAAGTATCAAAAATTGAGAAAATAATACGCTTATAAATATTGAAATATTGAAAGGGAATGTCGTTGCCTGTCACTCGCTATTAGCCTGGCACATTGCCAATGGATAATTTGAGTATGCTTTTTCATAAAAGCTAGCTACTTAACTAAAGCTCTCCATGATGTCATGACGCAATGGCATGAAGTGCAGTAGAGTATTTGCACCCATAAAGACATTTATCGCCTAATGCATCGATCAACCTAGTGCGGCTTATTGGTAAGGTTTTCGGACTGGCGAACGAAAGTGTCCCTTCGGGTTCTTCATTTTGAGATTTGAATAGCTATAGCTAGACAGACACAGACACACTTACAAACTTTGAGAAATATACATGTATATATTATTCAAAGTTATATATATAAATATATATATACTAATATATGCTATGTATATATAAAAAAATATATTATATACTTACATAACAGTACAATGAATAGAGTTGTCACTGCGCATTTGAAAAATTTATAGTAAATAGCAGTCTTGTAATTTATAGCACTTGAAGTCAAATGCTTTTAGAGCAAAAGCATTAATTAAACTCTTTTCATAAAAACACCAAAGTACATGTAGCATATAACATGCCTGACCAATGAGTGATAAACATTACTTGACTTATAAAGTCTGTTATTCTGCTAATATTATTTGCATTATATAATGTATAAATTTATTGCTATATTTTTTCTCAACTCTCGGGTTGGTTTTCCCTTTCTGTCTTTCTTTCATTCTTGCACATCAATTTTATAACAATATTATTCCCAGCAATATTCAGCAATATTAATATTATTTGCACAACAAAATTTGTATAGTTAGTGATCAATGCATAGGCATGTCAAACCTGCATAAAATATGAGACAAACATCGATATAGATGACTTGCCCTAATTATACAGTAGGATAAATTGCCCTAACTAGATGATAGGATAACACACCCTAACCAAACATTAGGACGAATTGCCCTAATATGACAGTAGGGCGAATTGCCCTAACTAGCTAACAGAATGACATGCCCTAACTAGACAATAGGATGACTTGCCCTAACTAGACAGTAAAATAATTTGCCCTAACTGGACAATGGGTTAACTCATCCTAACTAGACAGTAGAATAACTTGCCCGAACTAAATTTGCCCTAAACTGTCCAGACAAGTTGCCTCACATGACCAACTAGTGCAAAATTAACTTATGTGTTATATGTTCGGATTAGCCCCAATGCTTATGCAAATAGTTTCTACTTCATCCCCTCAGAACATCACAAAAATATTGAAGAGATATATCTGCTGGCTTGGTGACTGATTGTCAAGTACCTGTTTGCGTCTTTCTACCTTCACTGTGCATGTATGCGATATGACACCTTTAGATCACTGCTATAGTTCCCATCTTGGTTTATCACAGTTCTAGATATTAATCAACACTACACCGCGTAGTTCAACACTACACCGAGCTCTGAAGATATAGCTAGAAAAAGCCAGCTGGCCTTTACAAACTTAATTAAATGCATTACCATGAGTAAGTAGAGTTGAAATACCGAGTAATACTTGGCCAATCATGCGTATCCTTAAAGGTATGTAAGGGAATTATAAGATGGATCGGTTGCTAGCCAACATTCTGTATTGCTGAGCCATAAGGGGTGGGAAATGAATAGTCCCTCAATTGCTAATTGAATGATTTATTTATGAATCGTTGTGAATATTTATATTTATTGTAAGTCAATTTCTCACTGCTTTTCACTTACTTGGGTTTGATACCAGCTCTGTATCCATAAAGATGGTCTAGTGGTGCCATGGCAAACTACTACTCGAGTCTCAAACTATATTACGAAAAATGACTGAAAACAGATATTCTATGAAAGTTTTCATAGAACATGCGAGAAATTCTATTTTCAAGGAAAATTGATTGAAATGCCGTTTACTTTGCCACAGGTTCAACTGTTTGTGAGCTGTCTTTTTGAATATGGATATCAATTTTTTGAATAGCCTAGGCTCTGTGATAACTCTATAAATAGCTTTATGAAAGTCGGTGTGATAACTCTATAAATAGCTTTATGAAAGTATATTCTCCTAACAAAATGTTTAGACTAATTGAAGCTGAATAATCATTTTTAACTCTCATAATTTTGATGGTATAAAACTTTATGTATGTTAGTAGCTTTTATCTGTAAGAAAAATTTATTTGTAAGAAAGACTTATATATAAACAAATAAAGGGCTTGCTATCTATATATGTAAATGTCAAAGTTTATTATTGTGTGTCCTGATGTCTGCCTGTGCAGTTACAGTTATTTAAATTTTGGAATGAAAAGCTCGCTTCATGCTGGATTTGAACTCGCAGAGTTTGAGACCACAAGTTTCTAATCGCGCATTTAACCACTGAGCTACACAGTCCTTAGAATTCTGTTGCTTTTCCCATAAACTGTATAACCTTACCTCGATTGCACACGCTAAATGCCGTAATAATCAATACATTAATCCAAGGGATTATAGTGCCTCTGTTATAAAATATTTTTCGCCTGGTTCTGTGAAACACGATGCTTTTTCGTCCTTGCTATACTAGCGCCAACTTAGTTTGTGGATCTGTTATGATGAAAACGGATTCGCAAGCAGGTAAATGATAAAATTTTATTTAAAAGTTTACTAAAATACATACTAAAAATTCCTTCAAGTATGTTTTTAGTAAATTAACTTCATTTAAGTTAGATTCAGTGTTTATGTTACACCTCTGTCTTGAAGGTAAGAACTCTGCACGTAGTGCATCGCATTGTTTCATTTTCTTGCAGATCATAATCACAAAATGCGCTAAAGTTATTGTAGGTGACTATAGTTACTAAGGTTAACATAATGTTTTGTTACTATTTTTCAATGATGATGATTTTAATGATTTTTACCAGGCAGTTATTGCATTAGATAACTACTATGGATTTCTATACTACTATACTTCTATACGATATTTTCGCCTTATGATGCCAAGACTAAAACGAGTTAAAATCATATATTTGTATACCAAATAGTATTTCACTGTGATTGCAGCAAAACAGACTATTTTTAGCCATTATTTGCTAATAATTTATCATTTAAACACCTTTACAGTTTTATTTTTCCTCCTAATTTGTTTCAACAAAATACTTCTTTCATGATACAAAATTTAAAAATGGCAGCTGTTTGAAAAAGTTTGACAACCTTTACAGTTGTCTTCTTTTTGCTCTTACAACATTTGATCTGCACAAAAACACTTTTCCAATGATATGAAGTTTAAAACTTAAAATGGTAAACGTTGTATATGTTAAATAAAAATAAATTTTCTGTCCAAAGACTTTTTTATTACCCAGGCAATGTCGGGCATTCATTTAGTACATGTATATACTGAAAAGAGAGGGCAGTTATATAACTGACAAAAAGATAAGTGATAGCGGACGGTTTGAAGAACAAAGTTGAATGAGCTTGCTGCTAAAAGGGCAATAGGCAAAAGTGAAGCCCTCTCCCACCACCATGAACTTCAATGACCACAGCAAACTTCTAACAAACCGCAAGTACATAACTATTTCAACCAAACAGTTGAAACCCTTATGACCAAAAAGCTCTACTTCACAAAAGCCAGGTCTGTATTTCCTGGGGCAGCTGGGCGGCCCCAACCTTTTAGTGATTTTTGGCTGCTAAGTACTAACAATTGCAGTTTAAGCTCATTCACTTGGAATTTCCAACAACTAGTTTACAGTACTAGCAACTAGCGTTCTATATTGTCTCCGTGGGTTCGCGCCAGATGAGTTATCTTGTGAGACTTGTTAAGACTTGGAAACTGAACTTTATTGCTTATAGTGAGGGTGTGAAAAAGACCCCCAATCTTGCATTTTCTTTATCATATAAAACTTAACCAACGTAGAGTCAAAACATCGACGAGGAGCACTATGGGGCAGGCTCGTCTAAAAAATCTTCTAATATTGCAGATATATAAAGATGTTTAAATAGATACAAACTCATTTGTGAAAGATTTCTGCTATGGATACATTGACAAAACAAGAGCTATTGCAATAAAAAAGTAATAGCTTTTGTCCTGTCAATGTCCCTTACAGAAATATGTAGGGTCACGAGTTTTTATATCATTCGTAGAATAAAGAAAAAGTTTTGCCTACCATGAACCATAAACAATATATTTATGTAGAATTTGATGCTGATTGATTGCATTTATGCATACTTTGAGGGTTGTTTATGCTTAAAAGGTTCAGGTTACACGCTTACAGCTTGCATGCTTACAGCTAAGATGCTTACAGCTTACATGCTTACACCGCCCCCAAACCCCAGGTGTTCATAACTAGTCACCTAAAATTTGCCACCCCAACTTGCAACTAAGGAATACAGGCCTGACAAAAACCACTACCCCTCTAAAAACGGAATACCGTGGAAACCTCTACTTTTGGAAAAATAGAATACTACAGAGACAACTTCCTGTCTTAACACCACTACAACTAAAAGCGATGTCTACAATCACCACAACCTTTCCAACTATCACAACATCGTCAAGCACCACAACACCTCCATACACCACTACGCCACGAAGACCACTACCACAACACCTCCATACACCATTGCACCATGGAGACCACCACCACAACACCTCCATACACCATTGCACCACGAAGACCACCACCACAACACCTCCATACACCATTGCACCACGAAGACCATCACCACAACACCTCCATACACCATTGCACCACGAAGACCACCACCACAACACCTCCATACACCATTGCACCACGAAGACCATCACCACAACACCTCCATACACCATTGCATCACGAAGACCACCACCACAACACCTCCGTACACCATTGCCCCACGAAGACCATCACCACAACACCTCTATACATCACTACGCCACGAAGACCACTATAGGCTCGTTAATTATTAGCAACTGTAGGCTCTCTGTAGGCGACAAATATGCAGTCTGTAATTCATCATCTATCAGATAGTCACTCGTTTATTGCTTAGTTATAAACCGCATCAAGCTTCAGGTTTACCTTTGACCAAAACCTACACAGACATGCAAATACCTAGCGTATCTTTTTGCTGAGCCGTGTTAATAAAAACATGCACTATCTTATTCTATGGTTTCATGAATGTATCATAGTCTAAATGAATGCAAGTATTCAACATCTCGTTATTATGCATTTTTCTTCTGGCAAAGCAAGGAAGTAAAAAAACTTGCAATGAGAATTTGTAACAAGCAAAAGGAAACAATAGGAGACCAGCTGTAACAGTAGCAATAAACGAAACAATGGGAAGTCGACTGTAACAGTAACAATCAAAAGGAAACAGTTGGAGACTGACTGTAACAGTAACAATCAAAAGGAAACAACGGGATACTGACTGTACCAGTGTCAAGTAAAGGAAAAATTTGGAGACCGACTGTAACAGTAGCAATCAAAAGGAAACAGTTGGAGACTGACTGTAACAGTAACAATCAAAAGGAAACAACGGGATACTGACTGTACCAGTGTCAAGTAAAGGAAAAATTTGGAGACCGACTGTAACAGTAGCAATCAAAAGGAAATAATTGGAAACCAGATGTAAGAGTGCAGCAATCTTTTATTTTTTGCAATTCCATTGACAGGCCAGATACTTTTAACAGCAATGCCAAGAACAAAAACAAAACTCAAAACATCATATCAAACCAGTAAGCAACAAGTTCAAACAGAGCATGACGCATCTAATTACTTTGAATGCGCAGATCTACGAGCATGGATGGTATCAAGAAGCTCCAATAATTTCTGCAGCCAATCATCTGAGGCCTCCCAGTCAGTATACCGAACTTCCTTAGCCGCGAGTTCTTCTGCAAGGTTTCTTCCTGTCCACTGTACACCAGCTCGTTCAAGCGCATCGGAGAACTTTGCAGGAGAGGCAGCAGCATAAATAACAGCATTGTGGTCCTTTAAAGCTTCTAAGCTGAAACACAAATGACACGCTAGTACGGTAGCAATAGGTTTTTAAAGATATAGATAAACCAGAACTTTACCATGGATGGCACACTGGTATGTTAGCAGTAAATCCTCAGATTTAGACTGAAGCATATCTAAAGGATAAGTAACATAACGGACTCCTCCAGTATGTCTATATTCCAGACTGAACTGCTACACTGAATACTGTATTTTTATAGCATTACCTATAATAATTACAACAAGTAATTACCATTGTAATATAGAGATGAGGAAAAAGTGCTATTAACAGCAAAGATCTCTCACCTATTAGATGTAAGGAGCCATGGAATTTAGACATTTCAACACGTTATTGTTATGAATGAACAAAATGCTACCAGAATATATGAATATTATTTTGTTTGGGAATGTAAAACACTGCTGATGTTTTGAGGTAACACATACAACAGCACCTTCCCTTACTTTGGTAGAGCAGCATACAAAGTTCTATCTCTTTAACAATTCATCACACTGCAGAGTGTTATCAGAGACTTGCTGGTGGTGTTAATCACTCACCTGTATGCTGCCGACAGAGCCGATGCTGTGTGTGGACAAATGACATACCCTCCATTTTCATCCGCACACCTTTTAATAGTCTCTATTATATCCTCATCTGTGACCTTTGTCACTCGCATGAATTCTTTTAGCTGCAGCAAAGTTTAGGGTTACATGGGATTTTCCTGTACATATTCCTGCACATATCTTTACAATACAATTGTTTTTAATACTACGCTACGGCACAAGTCGGTAACACAAAACACTTATTGCTCTTATTTTTGTGTGTTGGCTCTATGGAGTAAATGCAAGCATGCAATATAACAAATAAAATCGGAGTTATAGGAGGACACAACTACTAAATTGCAGTACACTAATACTCCGCAACCATCTTGCAATGCTTCACAAGTGTTCAACTCTAATTAAAATTTAGTGCTGCAATTCAATAATTACACAGGAAACTATACTTTATTTACACCAGAGATTCTAAACAAAATTATATAAAAATGGACAGTCTAAAGAGTTTGTATCTGGGCTATCCAAGCCAGATTTGTATAAATTGTTTCCACTTTGCTGCAAGTTCAAATAATTTCACATGACTCCAACCAAAACTGTACCTACTGTTTCCAACATATCTTATCAACCAACCAACCAACCAATCAATCAATCAATCAATCTAATCGGTCCAATCAATCATTGGATAAATCGATCAATCAGTACAACATGTTAAATAGAAACAATGTTGAGCTACCTTGTTAACCAGAGTCTCTGGGATTGTGCTCTTATTTCGTTCCTGGTAATCTTCTTGTATCTTTTTCACTAGAGAAGTGTCCATGTCAGAGAGAAGGTATAGAATTCTTTCGAAGTTGTATATTACCTGCATTTAATAAATGAATTGCAGATTCAACAGAAGGCTAAGATGCTCTGCAGAGATACCTGCTCATCAGCAGCAAACAGTTTAAAGTTCCACTTTTGAATCTTTAAACTGTTTCAAACTTTAGTTTCACTTTTGAAATTAAAACTAATTAACTCTTGGCGTATTTAATGGATTTTAATTCAAACTAAAATCTAATTTGATCGGCCATCTTTTTACATCCGAATTTTATCAATTCAAATAATTTTATGAATATTTCAGCAAAAGACAAAGCTTTGGCAACCGTCTTTTCAATTGTGCGTATGAAAGCATTCGACCTCTTTGTCTCTCCATATCTTTTCTCACCTGCAAGTTCATAGCAGAGGCCAGTGACACTGTCAGCTCAGTGACTGAATAGTCGCAGTTGTAGACAGCTCTGTGCAGAGCATCGTTGGTCACAGCACAGACCATCTGAATTGGCAGCCCCATTTCTCTCGCAATACATCCAGCTGCAACCGACCGAAAGACTTCATATAGAAATGCTTAGCTTAAAGTTGGTAATGGAATAGACATACAAGCTAGGGCTGCATAACAGGTGCTAAAGTGGGGCTAATAGCGTGTAATGCTACATCAGCAGATAAAATCGAGCTCAAACACTTATGGCAGTATCCGTACTTTCGTCCATCCGTCCATCCGTTCGAAACTATGACTGGTTGTTAGAAAAACGATTGCAGAGCATGCAGGATTTGAACTTGTGACATTCCGTTTAGCAACCAGACACACTATCATGTGTACCACACTAAGCTATATGTAGGAAAAGACAACTCCGGCTCTATCAAGTATCACTAAACGGTAAACAACTTTAAGATCACTGGCGAAGTTTAAGAGTTTCAGTGAATACAGCAATTATATTATTTGATACTTAACAAATAAGCATTCCGATAGAAAGAAATTACAAGTGGGAGATTCAAGTGAGAATTTAAAAGAAACAAGAGCGTTGTCAACAAAGAGCAACTAACTATGGGACGTTTTTGTGCAAATATATCTGGAACATGAGAGTTACCAAGAACGGAATACCTAGTCTTAACACAAGTTGAATACGAACACAACAGAAAATACTCAATCTACAGATCAAGAAATTGTAACAAGAATCCCAGCAAGCAGCCACGGACTGACCCGACTAACAGACTTACCTGTGGCATTTCCAAGACCTCCGGTAGGAATAAATACAACTGTATCTGTTTCAGGATTAGTTCTTTTTCCCTGAATAATCACAAAAATGATAATTATTTTGTAGTAAAAGCAGGTAAACCCCAGTCAAATAATGGTCTGCAACTAAGCCGGGCAGCCCATAGCTTACTGCAACCAAACCTGTGACATCAGGACATGCCTAAACTTGTTCAAGCAAGACATGAGCAAAACATGCTTTAGTTTCAACTTGGCTTTGAAACCCAAAGCAAAGAACTGGCTCGTCACATAGCAAAGTTGGAATTGAATTACCAAATAAATTTCCGGAATGTTTTACAACAGTATTTATATTTTATACAAACTAGCAAGCCTATCCAGGAAATCCGGTGCACATTGGGAAATTAGCATTTGTAATGATTGACTTCAAATTGTTCTGAAAGACAGATATGTGGTAGAGTGGTGCGGATGGCAGCGTACCCAGCTGCTGACCTGAGTGTTCGAGTTTGAATCCAGTGGCACGGATTCCGTGGCAATTTGGACGGACACGGCTCTTATTATTATAGTAAGGATTAGCTGATTGCACATGACTAGCTGGTTGCTTGGCATTGCACAGGTAATAAAAAAGTCCTTACACAACAAATTTATTTCTATGTAACATATACAACATTTATCATTAAAAATTTTTGAAATTCATATGAGAAGTGTTTTTTTGCAGTTCAGACAAATAAAAGAAAAACTGTAAATGTTTTTAAACTTTTTCAAACAATTGTAACTTTTAAATTCATGACATGAATTGTTCTGTTGAAATAAATTAGGATAAAACACAAAACTGTAAAAGTGCTTTAATGTAAATGTGAAATCATTAGCAAGTAATGGCAAAATATAGTTCGTTTTTCTGTGATTACAATGAAAATTAGTTTAGTTTAGTATTAGTCCCTTTGTTTTAGTTTTGGCATCGTAAAGGCGAAAATATTTTATATTTTGGTATAGAGTGTTGTAGGAACCCACAAAAATTATTTAATACAAACACCTAGTGAAAATCAAAATTTTATGAGAACATTAAAAATTAGTAACAAAACAATATGTTAATCCTAGTAACTATAGTTACCTACTAAATGTAACATTACTAAGTGCAGTATGTACCATAGAGAGTTTTTACCTTCAAGAAAATCGTGTTAACATAAACAGTGAATTTGTCTTAAATGAATTTAGCTTACTAAAAACAATAACTTCACTTTTAGCTAAAATCTGTTTGCGAATCTTGTTTTTATTATAGCAAATAGCGGTGAACTGAGATAGTGAGCAACGTATGTCTCTTTTAGGCATTAGGGATATATTTCGGCAAGTAGCATACCAACACTTTTGTTATTTCGCCGTTATCAGTACACCAATTGCGAAATTTTAAATACTCAAGAAATTTCTGTTGGTACTGTACGGCGCAAAATAAATTTGCCCTAGCATGGCGAGGACACAAAAAGCCTCGTGTTTCAAGGCTTTATGCATTTTTTCGCCTTCAATATATGGAGGCAAAAAAGTCATATCACAGAGGCATTGTAACTCATGGGTGCACTATATCGATTAATACGTAATTTAATGTGTGCAATCGGAAAAACGGTATACAGTATATATAGATATATATATATATACAAATATATATAAATTTGTATATAAAAAACTTAGAGAAGAATACCTCAAAGTAGGCATAAACATGATGTGCGATCTGTACCATCATTCTGCTCCAGTTAACAGAGTTGAGAGTGCCGAGCTTGTGTTTCTTCACCAGCTCTCCGTCAAGGAAAGCTTTCCTCAAAGGTACATCTGTGTCATCCGAAGTCCCATCAGCTGGTAGGAACATTAACATAAATTTTTTCATGTTCATTTTTAAAACAAAAAAGTATTATATTAACCTGATTCTGCCAACTCAGGTGTATCACACCACGGCTATGTCAAGATCAACAGCTTTAACCAAAAAAAGTCGCCTTACAAAAAAATATTATTAGGTAATACTTTAAGTACATAGCTACTTTGACTAATATGAGAGGATGGCTCCAAAACCTGCTACTCACCACTATCATCTGTACAACAAAAACTTGGGGGAAATTAAGGACAACTCAAAGTGTTCGAAATTACAGAGAAATTCGTATCGTGGTTTAAAAGGTTCTCCATATCAACTACAAAATACGACAGTGACCTTTACTACTTTACACTGCATGACACTTGTCAACACTTGTCAACACTTGTCAACACTTGTCAACACTTGTCAACACTTGTCAACACTTGTCAACACTTGTCAACACTTGTCAACACTTGTCAACACTTGTCAACACTTGTCAACACTTGTCAACACTTGTCAACACTTGTCAAACCAACTGCTAGATGAACCAAGCACTGTTTTACCTCGGTTGTTCAATAAGACGTAAATCCCAATTTTATATCTCAAGACAAAGTGACACACAAACAGAAACTATAGCGAAAGTTGCTACCTCTTATGACATGACAGTTGTCTGATACTACGGAGGTCATCTGTCTCTCCTGTACTTGTGAGATCCGGTCTTTTGGCAAAAGCACGATGATGTCAACTCTCTCAATGCTTGACATTGCGTGAAGGGCAGATGAACCCGTGTCACCAGATGTTGCTGCAGCAGTGTTAAACAGTCATTTATGTTTGCATTTCTAATAGAATATGCATTGTAAGAACGAGTAAGAACTAGGCACACTTGGTAGACTTTATAAGTTAGTCACACAATCAGGTTTTCTAATCTAAATCTTATCAAATCACAGAGTGTTGCCAAGCAAACATTTGTTTTTTAATAAGTTTGCTAGGAAATTTGGTAAACTGTTTCTGACATCAATTTATGGCTTAAATATTCTTAGCTGATTTGCTTTTTTAAAACCCTAAGTACCACATTTTTGCAATGACGTGCTCTTGCGTCGTTGCCATTGCGTATTTTACTATCAACAACTTGTAAGACCATGTAGAATTTAATGATAAAAGATATTAGCACTAACCAGTCGTAATAAACGGTATCGCCTGGCATCACTACTACTGGCGACTTACCGATAAGGAGAGTAGCGGACGAATTGGATTGATCAAGAAAATAATTGATAAACTGTGCAGTGCAGCACATAGAAAGATCTTTGAAAGCTAAAGTCTTGCCATGAAACATCTCAAGGAGTTTGACATCTTCTGCAAGTGTCTTGGTTACTATAGGGCTGCTAGGATCTTTAAAGGTTTCAAAGCCAGCATCTATCAGCTCTGAGAAAAAAAAACAAACTTCATTAAAAGCGTTGAGGTCTGTCCTAGTTTAAATATACACTGCATACACATACGTAGTACATATCTTATAATTTACGCAGAGATTAATATCTGACTAAACATGAATATATAAAGAAATATAAAAATAAATATTAATGGATTTGACTATATTGTATAAACGATACGTGTAAGTAAAAAAATACATAGAAACAAGCTTCAATATACTAACATATATGTATGTCAATATACTAACATATATATAAGTTAGTATATGTATATATATATATATATATATATGTTAGTGTTATGTTATATATACTAGCATATATATATACTAGCATATATATACACTAACATATATATACTAGCATATATATACACTAACATATATATACTAATATATATATACACTAACCTATATATATATATATATAAACTAACCTATATATATATATATATAAACTAACATATATATATATATATATACTAATATATATATACTAATATATATATACTAATATATATATACTAATATATATATACTAATATATATATACTAATATATAGCGAAGTGAGAGTTGACTAAAAAGCTTTATTACTATTAGTTTCATATACATAGTAAAATGTACAATCCTCAGATAAAACTCATTTACTAGTGACAAGCAGGTAAGATGTACCTTGAACACCCCCACTATAGGATTAAAACATAATTATATGAAAGCCTATAAGCCTTTTAATCTTGTAGTGGAGGTGTTTAAGGTACATTTTACCTGCTTGTCACTAGTAAATGAGTTTTATCTGAAGATTGTACATTTTACTATGTATATGAAACTAATAGTAATAAAGCTTTTTTGGTCAACTCTCACTTCGCTATATTTCAGCTCTTGCTTTTAGTAATTGAGCACTATGTCAGAAAGGTTTTGGACTGACATTCTATTCTATATACTAATATGTATATATATATATACTAATATGTATATACTAATATATATATACTAATTTATAGATATATAATTAGTCAGGCCTACTGCTAACAGCAATCTACAATCTGGAAAGTGCCGAGTGTTATAGAAGTAACTAAATGTTAGACCAGGGTATTGTAGGTAAAATCGCTTATCTTTTTTCGAGGTTGACGTTTCTCTCTTTAGTCTTGAAGGTCCGTTTTCTGCTTCTGTATTTCTCAGGCGACTGGTATATACAACAGCAGTCACCTGAAAAATGCAGAAGCAAAAACAGAGCTGTCATGACTCCAAAGAAAAACATCAACCTGAAAAAAAGTACTATAACCCATTCCAACTTTCCAGTTATTAATAAATACATTTTTTTTTCTGGAAATAAATTGGATTTTTAGTCTGGATCATTCTGGCTAGAATCGAATGACCCAGGCTGACAATCTTTCCTGGCTGACAGACAACCACCTAACTGGAGTTTGATGAGGAGACGGAAGGCAATTTTTTTAGAAGAAATTAAGTTAAAAAAAGAGAACTCAAAACTCTGCGAGTTAAATATATAATATATTAAAATATATAATGTATTAAAATATATAATATATTAAAATTGATGATTTAGATTTACTTTCTGGCGGCAACAACTTTGTTTCACGCTTGGCACTCATACCGCTACTGATCAGTCAGTTTGATGAACACGAAGCAACAATGTTGCAGCTGTGACGGCAAAGTTTTAGACAAAAACATATAATTTTGCATAGACATATGTACATTCAAAAGAGAATTTGTGCAGTAGAAGTGAAACTTAACAAGCAAATCATTTCCCGGTTAAAATAATATTTCATGTAACTTTTAGATTAAGATGAACTATGGGAGTTCTAATCAAAGTTCATTCATTTGAAGCTCGGAGTTTGTACGAAGTAACAAGCTTGAACCCTTTTTGATAGCTAAAACCAATTTAATCAGTATATATGATAGCTATATCAGTATACCATGAACTCGATGCAATCTTTAAAATGTCTTTTTCATCTGAAACTTTTTATTATACACCCTAATATGCCTGCCCTACCATATACTACCAATATATAGCCTTATATACCTATGCCCTACCATATACTACCAATATATAGCCTTTATACCTATGCCCTACCATATACTACCAATATATAGCCTTATATACCTATGCCCTACCATATACTACCAATTTATAGCCTACCACAGATTTTCTCTGCAGGAATTTCATCCTCGATAAAGAGTTTAGAAATTTCTTTTACAATATCTTTGTAAGACAAGTTAGCCCAGCTCTTCAATGTCTCCTCTGATAGTTTGGGTATCTCCATAGGCATGTACATTCCATTGTCAGAGGCGTACCCACTCATAACAACATCTGAAATTAAATATAAAACTATATCAGAGCAAAAACCAGCAGTACGGTCATGCTTGAACGAGAAAGGGAGAACCAGTGGTCCTTGGCCTTCCCGTGGGCAGTAAACTACTCTAGCAGAGATAAGAGATTTTATAATATCATTAATCACCAATTAAATAAATTTATCTAATCGTTAATAGCTTTGTGAGCTTCAAAGTAAGTAATCACAGCCTACTGAAAGCTTAATTAGCCTATTAGAACAAGTCTTTGTAGCTGGTACTGAGTCCTCCAGAATTGTGTACAGAATGGACTCACACTCAATAACAAATACAATCAACTTTATAAGAAAACCCGTTGCTTGAGGAGGTTTGAATTAAAAATGTTTACTTCCGGTTTTCAATGATAACTACGGCTAAAATAAATCGAGAAAATTTTTAGGTAGCGTTACATCATCAATGAATTTAAAAGATGGCCGACTTGACAGATAGTGTAGTATGTCTGATATGTAGTTATGTAACAAAAAACAATGGAAGGCTGACTTCAGCAGCTAGCAAAACAAGATGGCGGACTTTCCTTACTATAAGGAAGCACGTTTAACAATCAAACACCTTCTGTTCAAGTTGTTTGTAAACTGAAAAAAGTTACAGCAATAAGAATGATCTGATAGATTGTAGGTCAAACTCATATTATATTTCAGAGTTCTACTTTCTGCTGTTGTAACTGCACGAGTCGTGTACCAACATGAAGCTCGAAGATCTAAGGATTCACTAAACTGAAATTACAACTAAATAGATAGGATGAAACAACCTTGAAATGATAGCCCTGAAACACAAACCTTGAAATGATAGCCCTGAAACACAAACCTTGAAATGATAGCCCTGAAACACAAACCTTGAAATGATAGCCCTGAAACACAAACCTTGAAATGATAGCCCTGAAACACAAACCTTGAAATGATAGCCCTGAAACACAAACCTTGAAATGATAGCCCTGAAACACAAACCTTGAAATGATAGCCCTGAAACACAAACCTTGAAATGATAGCCCTGAAACACAAACCTTGAAATGATAGCCCTGAAACACAAACCTTGAAATGATAGCCCTGAAACACCGCCTCTTGTTGATTGGAACTTCATATTCTCACTCTAGACTTTCACTAAATGATATAAAATAACTAAAGACTACAACATTTACTTACGTACAGATATTTACTTACATGTAAATATTTGTCACTATTCATAAACATTTCAATGTTAAGGTTATTACCAAACAGCAGTTCCATACGTAAACTTTACAAACTTTTAATAAAAATACTAAAATTCAAACTATTACATTTGTTGGAAAGTTTTAGAGCAAAGACAGATATTAAAACGTATTATGTTGCAAAAACCAACACTCTGTCAGAAACTAATAATTTGAATAAATAATATAGAATAATAAAAAAAATAGAACATCGTAATGACCAATCGATGCTTAGAACAACACTAGTAAGGCACAACGTACAGCAACCTTGAAACTTTCCTGTGTGCCAAATTTTCTTGAAAAACAAGTTTATGTACTCAGGGGGCAGCCAGCGTCAGCAGCAAAATATTTTGTATGGCTTATTATAATAGCCAACTGCCACACCATCTAATATGGCAACAGGAAGAAAGTGTACCACACAATTCGCTAACATCAGCAGTTGTTGTAAATACTGTCACTTTTGTAGGCAATGTTCACGATTTAAACGAAGAGACTCCTTTAGTAATGATTTTACCTTTCACATAGATCCGCTACTGTCTCATCACGGCTGTTACAAAAGTTTCTCAAACTGATTGGTATAAAATATGTGAAGCAGTCTTTTCTGGATTTGTTATATATGAGAAATTTATATCGTGATAAGCATTAATCATATTTTATAATATGTTTTCCCCAAAGTACCACAGAAATAAACTAAACAGTGTACCAAATATCTAATCTAACAAAAATCTATTTTGCTGAGAGCACATTATATGTAACTAAAGCGCTGTCAGATTGCAAATGGCAAAAAAGTTAGCTATTTAAAAAAACTTCGTCAGCAGGAACTTGGAATAAGCTAAGTAACCAAAACAATTCCATCTGATGTCTACAGGCATGACACTAATTGATTACAAACTGCTTTGGAAAGTATACAACATAGAAAGAATGTTGACCTAGCGTGTTGACCTATGATTAAATAGTGAATATATTGGAACGCCGGCTACCGGCATCACAATCCGTACCACATGTATATATGTACATTCAAACTAGGCATCTGCACTAAGAAATTCAAAGCCAAAAACCAAATAAGTTATGGTCTATGCAAGTGGCTCACCCTTCTCTCTCCTCTTCCTAACAATCAAAAGCAGATAACTGGCACTACCAACTAACTCACGCACAGTCTGTTATATACTTTTGAAAAGTACAAATGGCTACCTGCAGACTGCCCTGTAGCCAGAAGATTTAAAAATTGCTATAACTCCTGTCAATCCTGTAATTGCCTGATAGCCATCAAACTGTGACTCAGTTTCACTGGTTAACCATTTATTCTACAGATGCATAAGACGTAAGCTAGGACAATCAAATCTTTGACCACTAAAAAAAATATAAGATTGGCTATATTAGCTGCCAGTTGAGGAGTCGCCTAATCAACTATTATTCTAAAACTCAATCAGAATAAAATTAGAATACAAAATTAAGCTTTTAGCCAATTAAACAGCTCATTAAAAAAAAGCTGAGATGAAACCTTATAGCGAAGTGAGTTATGAGAACCGCCACTAAATTTGATCTTCCGTGGGCCTGCTTGACCCAACCTCTCTCGTTTCTTATGCTTTCAATTTCCAGCAAGGACTAGACCTGAAAACAACAGCGAGTTATTTGCTAGCATGTTAGTCTACTACTTGAATAAGGTTGTCTGCCGATTAAATATGATATTCACTTTTCAAATCTGTCATAATAACATACATCAGCGTAAAATTAAAAAAAAATATGGGCTTATGTTATAATCAGGGAGTGCTCTCAGATTTGGACCATAAGCTAGTGTCTAATTTTATATCTGTGTCAATGGTAGTTGTTTGCTCTGCTTGTTCAATAGTTTAATATTAGACTTTATTAAGTAGACGACTCCCTATGACTTGGTGACTTTTCCTAATGTATTAAATTAATGCATGCTTTTTAGACCATCTTTTAATATTTAACATGTAATTAAGGTAATTTGTAAGCAAGTATGACTGATATGTTCTAACAAGTATTACTTATCTGTTGATAACATCACTTAGGAGATATAAAAATAAACCAAACTAGTGTTTGAGTGCTTTACTTGGTGATGTAACACGATGATACATCTTCTACGCTCATTCTTTAGATGTTAAACCATGCATGCAAACATGTCAACATGTCTGCTTTGCATAAAGAGACTTTGGCATATGAACATTTAATTATTCATAGAGACATGTCATAATCTGGAATATTAAATGATTGTTGCACAGTTCCATTGCATAGAAAGCTTGCATCAAACACACTTCATTCATAACTCACTGCAAGCTTTGCTACCAGCAACTCTTTATGCAATATTGTATCCTTCTGTCTGTGACCGTTTGTTGGCCTCTATTGGCTTCTGCTCAAGGAAGTTTGGAAGAAATGTGGAAACAATATTTCTCTATTCTAAATTACTGAAGAGATAAAGCTTCAAGAGAGAAGACTGAGATGTCTTGACACATACTTAGCAAGGAAGGTTGTCTTGCCTGTAGTAGGTCTTCACTTTAAACTGCTTTGTGTTTGATATGAGGAAGGATGCCTCCAACGCAAACAGACCACCTGCTTGTACTTCTCGCCTAAGGATGACATTTGACGCATTTCTGCTGTAATGATTAGTCTATATTAGGAATGAATGTGTTTTCATTAAGGTGATGCAGCTTTGGAACAGTTGTGAGCCGGTACCTTTTTTGACATCAGCAATGAACTCAACCTACCAGCAAGTATGCTCTCATCTTATACTTGAATATAAAAGTATAAATCTAAAAATAAAGAACCAATTTCAAAATAAATAATATTTGCTTTAATATACACAAGACACAATACATAAACATGATGAAATAAACATAAAAATAAATTAAAACCTAGTTTGCTACAAGGATACAAAGACAGTGCAAATATATTTAATACAGAAAAAAGTGGAAATATCTTCCAGAATTACCGCATAATTGAATGCATGCTACAGGCTAGTATTAGAACTTATGCAATGACATTTGTCAGCAGGGAAACTCGAGTCACAAATTTACAGGAGAAAGTTAAAGGTTTATTGGTAATGAATGAAGAGCTTATGGGGAATGAGGGGGTAGTTTATGGGTAAGGAATAAGGGCTTATGGGTCATGAGTGAAGGTTATGGGTAATAAGTAGAGGTTTATCGGTAATAAGTGGAGGTTTATGGGAAATGAGTGGAGGTTTATGGGTAAGTAGTGTTTAAATAGAAAAAATGTAAAAAGCACTGAGACATACATTTCCAACACAAGCTTTTCTGAAGTTTAGGTAGCTCTGTCACATCTAATATGACAACTCATCAAAGTGACAGGAGTTATCCCCTTTCTGTGACAGTAACATTGCTGACTTATCTCAGCTGTATTGCAACACCATAATGAACCAATGAACTTGCCAGAAGCAATCATCTTTTGTGATACAATGAGAAAATGAATGCCGTGGTGAAACAACTCTCGCAAAAGGACTCAAAATCTACTGACATAAAGTGCAAATTCAAGAATTTTGCATTGAAAAACGAAATTTAAAAAGTATCATTTATAGCTAACAAGGTTTTTAATCACCAGGCATGTCTGACAGACACAAAATGCATGCAAATACAGAAAAATAACGTATACATGTACATCATAGCCTATAGCGTAGGATGTTTTCAAAAATGGAATTTCACTGTACAACTTATACCTCTGCAAGAGAGTAAAGTCTGCACAAAGAGTAGGACAACTCTACATAAAGAGTATGTAGGCACTATGACATGGACTTTCTATTACATCAATAGTTTGAGAAAATCTAAGTAAGAGCGGATAACTCGTTTCAGTGAAATAAGGAAGCATCTTTGATTAGTATTATTTACCTTTACTATTACCTTGGAAATCAGAATATTATAGAACTGTGTACTTAATGCTCTCAAAATTAAAGTAGCTCATTCTGTTTCATAGCTTGAATTTATGTTCAAACTTTGTTTACGCAGTAAATGAGAGCATTTTAATTACCTGATGACCTTTCCTTCCTTTTCTATTGGTGCCTTTTAGATCCATAAATTTTAAACTCTTTCCATATTGTTTTAAACAATCATTGTTACAATAATTTAAACTGATATTAAAACTTCTGCCGATATGATATTTTTACTCCTCTGCTTAACATGATTATTTTTGCTTTAGTGCTATACAGGGCAGGGCCTCTATCACTTCATAGAATTACAAGCTAATGTAAATAACAATGAAGCTAATAATATTTCTTTTACAACTGATAGCCACTGGCTCCTTAAGGAAACAGACAGTCTGTTCAATGCTGTCAGCCTCAGTATAAGAAAATCAATAGAGTTATCATAGGTCATAGACATATAAATGCAGCAAACTTATTAGTGTTTACATGAGTTTTAAAAGCTGACTTCTTGTACGTAGACACACAGCCACATGTACATGCAGTTTGATGAACTCACGGCATTCATGAACACACACACTAGTGAAGTGTGTTCACGAACGAGACATTCTCAAACTTGTAAACCTTTTCAAATGAAACTTCAACAGTAATTAGTAATTTCCTTGTCAGTTTTAATCATGATGGTATGTTGATATTTATTTGATCGGTTGGTATATTTATATCTGAATAAAATGGAAGTAAATTTTATAGCATTCGTTTTGTTATATGCTTTATTTGGATGACTAAAATTTACCTCAAAATGAATTACTTTAAAAATCCACCACACATAAAAATGTTGAAATCTAAATTATGTCACACATCGTATAAACTTTATTCATGTATATAAACCATCAATGTTTAATTATTTCCCACCATTTTTTAAGATGAAATGTTTTTCTGCGAAGTACAAAATAATAAAATTGCAAAATATTGAGAATAAAATTATTTCACGTGTAAGACTAACAATATGCAACAGATGAAAAACATGAAGAGGAAATCTGATCCATTGGCCAGCTGAATTATCCTTAAATAAAATCAGTTTACGTAAAAGTCTGTAATAACCGGAAAGCTGAATAATATTAAATATGTATGAGAACTATGTACTTGTTGCTGATGTAAAATATCTTGTGAAATTATGATGCAAAAGGCAACCACAGTGTCAATGATCTGCTCAATAAAGCTATGTAATCATCAAAACTAAAGATTAAACCTAAAGGATAGTTCTAATTCTTCTCACCTGTACAATAAGGATGCACCATTAAAACTCTAAGGCTAGAGTGACTGCATTAAACCTATGAACAAACTGCTGAAAAAGGTCAACGCATGCCAGTCTGGTCATCAGGCTAAATAGACATAGGGTAGTTCACAGGTATTACGAAGATAATGATAGGTGCATATTGCAAAAGTTGACTTAAGGCTATGAGTACTGAGGCTATAAGAAACTAAACTAATAACATGAAGACGTGATACTATTTCTGTTAACACTTACCCAGCTGTCAATACTATTATGTAAAACTGAATACTTCCTGGTTCTTGTGCTCGTAGTGTTTTACATTGAGCAACAACCCTGTATGTCTGACTAATATACTTCAGATCATGTGACTATTTTAATTTGTGTGAGGAGCACAAGCAATACCAACTCTATTTCAGTATATAGTTAAACTAAATACTAAATTTTATATGACTATAAAATATGTATGTGCTGCCATTACCATACATAAACCTATATATCGACCTCATATTTATATGTACAAGATTAGAGTGTGTTTCTGAAAAGTGTTTAAACAGAAAACGACAGACTTTAGTTGAGCTTGAACTTATGACTTTATGCCTGACGTCTATAATTTGACAACTGATTGGTGTGTCACAGGAGTGATAAATCACAAGTCAAAGTAAATATAATCAGTCAGGTGATTTAATCATGTGTGAGTAAATATAATTTAGTTATTGCTGAATTGTTGCCTAAAATATAGATAGAAAAACTCAACACCTTTTACCATCACGTTATTACATCTCACACGCATATTAGCACTGGTTATTATGATTAATGTAATTTACTGCCCTCAAAGTGATAGAAAAAGTGTTCAGATGAGCCATGAATATTTATTCTCTTTCTTTTAGAGATACCAAATGTATTTCATTGTTTCAAGGGACGTCTCTTTTTGCTGTAGCAAGTATTGTAAAGGTGCAGCCAGACAATTCACATGTATGTCTTGCGAAATGAGCAAAAAACAAACCTTTATTCAACTAGTTGATTGTACATATTTAGCTGACAGCATTAACTTTTGAAGTTATAAAAAGTCAACGTTGTTAAAGGCAGCAAACTGTGTCCAATTGTAGACCAAATTCATTGTTTCTATGACAAATGCTTATCACTAGCGAGACTTTAAACTTATTGAAGTTTTACAACTAGCTAATAAACCTGGCACCTTGGCCTATTGTAGTTCTTTGATCTTTATTCAGACATATACAATGTAAACTATTTAAGGTTTATGCAATACTTACTTCAAGTTAGATTCCATTGCAATTAATAAGAATATTTAAAAGCAAACAAGCTACTTGATGTAGATGAATAATATTGATCAATAATGTTGATCAATAGATCAATACTGCTCATTAAGTTTTCGCAGCGCAGAAAGTATGAAAAGCTTTCTTTTATTTATATGTACCTAGATATACACATTTCAAACTAGACCAACATACAAACCTAAAATGTTTCAAAATCGATAATAAATATTCTAAAACATTATTCATGGTTTCGTTCCTCTCACGCAATAGTCGCCCCATGGCTCATGGCCTTTGAATAAGATAAAACAGACTTGTCAGTTGTGTTATTTGAACTCAACTTAAAAGAATTGTTTTCTGAAAGTATCTCTTGTATCAGCTAAAAGCAAACACCGAATGCATACCAAGTCAATTGCTAAACAGACATTACAGGATGCCCAGTTTGTTTTAATAAAAAAGTTCCAACTCTGAAAATTTATAAGGGCATCATGCTTTTTTATTTTGATAAAAAATATATTAGCCATCAAACAATTGATAACATGAAGAAAATTAAGTAAAATGATGCCTGATAATGTAATACATGAACAGCTATTTTTTATTTCACCGTCATCAAGCAAAACAGTTATTAAAGAAATTATTGTTGAAGCGTTATGTTTGAGAAATATTTATGGATTGTATTGCACCCTAGTTTGGCAGCGAAACAACCTTCTATAATTTACTTTTCAGCAACGATTACCCAATCTGTTGCTGAATTAATTTCCACGTGCTTATAGCAGTGACTGAGCTCAAACATTTAGCATAGATGGGATTATCTACTCATGGTAGGATAAGTCTTACTTGCATAAAAGCATAGAAATGATCAACTAGCGACAGACACTTTTATCTTAGCTATCGAGCTAGTAAAGATGTAGATTAAGAACCAAATTTAATAGACTCGCTTGAAGACTTTATTTGGGGACATGTGTAAATAACTGAGGGTCATACCCTGGTTGAGCATACAACAAATAGCAGATCAAGAAATGAGATTGTGAAAAGGAGGAGTGAGAAAAAGTGTAAACAGTTGTCTCGTTGCGGTGAAATTGAAAATGTCTTAGGAGCTCAGGGTAATAAATGGGAGTTATCCTAGCAACTCACAACTATTGCATCAAGAGTAGATGACTTTTTCACAGTTGTACAACAGTCAATAGTCTAAGACTGTCTCTGTTACATGAAAACTTGGCAGATGAGCTCAATCTCATTGTTGTTACAAGCTACAATTCTCATTGTTTCTGCAGCTTTTCAAACTATCTCTACCTACACAATCAGTACTCATGCTTAGCTGACTGTATGACTTTGGTCTATATACGCACGATAGCACAACTTCATATGCTTAACAGCCCAACAACCTAATCTAACAAAAGCTCAGCTCCAGAGGACAAAAACAAAGCATAAATCTAATGCTGGCATCTCTAGTGTCTGCCACTGAGTGAGTCTTCAATCTTGTGAGCAGACAAAACAAATTTCTGAGAGAAAGTCAAAGAAGCCAATGAAGCTACATTATATACAGCGTAATATGACTGATTAAGGTTTTCAAGACAATAAGTGCATGTAATTGTGTTGGCTAAGTATGTCCCCTACCTTTAGCCTCATATGATCAAAAACCTATTTATGGTTTGCATTACCTTACAGATGTTCAAAGATGCAAATGAGCGAATACTTGGCACTTGTGGAGAACACCAACTGACTCCTAGCTTGGTCAAAGACTAGACCAACTGGCTAAAGCGTTGCCCGACTGGAAAGGAGATGGCTGAAAGACCTCTCCGGGCCAAAAAAATGACTCGACCCTACCATGCCAAAAGGAGGAAGCACTGGCATGACTGAGAGAATGACCGGCCAACCCCTGGCCGACACTAGGAGAACCTGCTCGCTACCGGGCCAGCACTAGGACAAGCGGCCGACCTCTAGAGATTTTCAGCTATAAAAGAAGACCATCTGGCACCAGCTGATCAGAGCACAAGAAAGTCTTACAGAGAAATTTTGTTGCATATTTGCATACATTGATAGTATAATATATTTATTTACTAATGTAGTATTTTATTTTCGAACAACCAGTCGGTTCTAAGTGCAACAGTATAGAGGGTCACTGTAGATCCTTTACACACTACGTACATCTGAAAGATTATTAAATATACGACACTAGGTTTTTAACCATTTCAGCGTTGAAGATGAAACTACTAAAAATAAGCTTAATTAATAACATAAAATATAGAAATGATACTAAAATCTTATAAACTAGTCTACTTTAAATTTCACCTTGTTGAAAGTAAAATTAAGTACCTCCATTTTGGAACAAAATATCACCGAGCCTCAACTTCTGCCCGCGTCTCTCCAACGTAAGAAGACAACTTCTGCCCGCGTCTCTCCAACGTAAGAAGACAATGAAACCCTTTTTATTAATTGTAACAAAACCTTAGTTTATGATCAGCTCAACACACAAACTCTTGAGGATAAAATGTGAAATTTAACATAAAAACTCTTTGACACATGATGCAAACTTAACATACAAATAATTTAACATATAGGTAATGTGAAACTTAACTTATGAACTCTTCAGCGTATTGGTTATAATATTGGTTATTCTAATAATATCAGTGCATTTTACTTCTAATATTGCATTTCTCCTATTGCAGGGGAAGAGATATAAACATATCATCTTTTCCTTTCATTATTGCTGTTTGTTGTACATAATAACACCCACACCCAGCACATTACAGCTACCATTGTAGTCATTCTATTGCACTGCAGTGCCATTTGATTGCTAATATTGCATTTTTCAACCATCAGTACCCTTTTTTTCCAATATCACTTTGGCTGTGGGCTGTATGACAGTGGAATTTCTAGTTTATTAATTGAAACAAAACCTTAGTTTCTAAGCAGCTCTTGAACATAAAAAACTCTTAAAGATAAAATGTAAAACTTAACATACAAACTCTTCAACATACGATGTAAACTTAACAAACAAATAATTTAACATATAATGTGAAACTTAACTTATGAACTCTTCGGCGTATGATGTGAAATTAATGTTCAAAGTTATCAACATATGATGTAAAGCTTAGCATACAAACTCATCAATTTAATGCAAAACTTAACATACAAACTTTTTAACATGTGAGGCAAAACTAGCGTTCAAACTCTGTACCGTACGGTCTAAAACTTAACAACTCTTCAATTAAATGTAATATTTAACTTAGAAAGTCTTCAACATACAATGTAAAACTTTCCCAACCTTTCTTGAAACATTACAGTTTTGACTGGCAAAGAGACGGCTTGACCTTGCCGGGCCAAAAGAGAAATGACTTGACCCTACCATGTGAAAAGAAAGAAGCATCGTCTGACCGAAAGAATGACCGGCCTACTACTGGCTGGCAGTATGAAGACCGGCTGGCTACCGGGCAGTTGGCCGGCTTCCAGAAAAGAGTTGTTGCATATTTGTATACAATGACTGTATAATATATTTAATTACCAATGTATTACTTTATACTCTAACAACCAGCTGGTTTTAAGTGGAGCAGTAAAGAGTCACTGTAGATCCTTTACACTCTACATACATCTGAAACCCATTTTATTAATTGTAACAAAACCTTAGTTTATGATCAGCTCAACACACAAACTCTTGAGGATAAAATGTGAAATTTAACATACAAACTCTTTGACACATGATGCAAACTTAACATACAAATAATTTAACATATAGGTAATGTGAAACTTAACTTATGAACTCTTCAGCGTATTGGTTATAATATTGGTTATTCTAATAATATCAGTGCATTTTACTTCTAATATTGCATTTCTCCTATTGCAGGGGAAGAGATATAAACATATAATCTTTTCCTTTCATTATTGCTGTTTGTTGTACATAATAACACCCACACCCAGTACATTACAGCTACAATTGTAGTTATCCTATTGCACTGCAGTGCCATTTGACAGCTAATATTGCATTTCTCAACCAACAGTACCCTTTCTTTTTTCCAATATCTCTTTGATCATGGGCTGTATGACAGTGGAATATCACTTTGGCCGTGGGCTGTATGACAGTGGAATTTCTAGTTTATTTATTTGTTTATTATGTCCTTTTTATTAATTGTAACAAAACCTTAGTTTATGATCAGCTCAACACACAAACTCTTGAAGATAAAATGTAAAACTTAACGTACAAACTCTTCAACATATGATGTAAAACTTTGCGAACGTCTCTTAAAACATTGCAGTTTAGTAAATTAATAAATATGAACAAAGTTTTTTAGATTTTTTGGTTTTGTTTCAATAATGCTAAACAGTGCTTTATACAATCAATTTTTAAAATGTTTTAAAATTGTGAATCTTACGAAGGCTAAAGTGAATAGGGGTTATGATAAATAATTTTAAATCAATATTTTTTAGAAATTAAAGGAAATACTGTAGAAAAACACCATTTATCTTTCTTTGATTCACTTTTTGATAATTCTGATAAAATGTTTGATTGTGGTCAGGAGAAAAAAATTGAAAGTTGTGCAGGGAAAGGAGAGCCTTAGAACAGTGAATGTAAAATATTGTATATAATAAATAAATAAATATATTATATAAACAGATGCAAAGTTTGATACTCTATAGACCTGCTTACCTCACCCTCTCTTGTTTATAAAACTTTTACCTTATAGTGAGGACTAGACCTGAAAACAGCAACAAGTTCTTTGCTAGCTTGTCAGCCTAATACTTGAATAAGGTTGTCTGCCAATGATAAAATATGGTATTGACTTTCAAGTCTAGCATGACAACATAACTCCGTATAAATGTGTAAAATTATAAATTCATGTTATAATCAAATAAGCTCTCAAATTTGGTTCAAAGACTAGAGTCCGATTTTATATCTGTGTCAAAGGTAGTTATTTGCTCTGCTTGTTCAATAGTTCAATAATAGACTTTATTAAGTAGACGACTCCTAATGACTTGGTGACTCTCCCTTTTTTAATCAAACAAACAATAGGCATGCTTTTTAAACCAGCTTCTGTCACTAGATGGTGAATATTTATTTAAAGTAATTTGTAAACCAGTATGACTGATATTTTCTAACAAGCTTTACTTATATGTTAATAATATTACTTAGGAGTAAGAAAATAAAATAAACTAGTGTTTGAGTGATTTACTTGGTGATGTAACATCATGATACCCCTTTTACTAGTATTATTTGGGTGTTAAGCCATGCATGCAAACATTTCAACACGCCTACTTTGCATAAAAAGACTGACATACAAATATTCAATTATTAACATAGACATGTCACGCCATATCATAATCTGGAACATTAGATGATTGTTGCACAGTTCCATTGCATAGGAAGCTTGCATCAAACACACTTCTTTCATAACTCACTGCAAGCTTTGCTACCAGAAACTCTTTATGCAATATTGTATCCTTCAGTCTGTGACTGTTTGTTGATCTCTATTGGCTTCTGCTCAAGGAAGTTTGGAAGAAATGTGGAAACGATATTTCTCTATTCTAAATTACTGAAGAGATAAAGCTTCAAGAGAGAAGACTCAGATGTCTTGACACATACTTAGCAAGGGAAGTTGTCTTGCCTGTAGTAGATCTTCACCTTGAATTATCTTGTGTCTCATATAAGGAAGGGATAAAGAGCTGCCTACAATGCAAGCACGGAGCACCTGCCTGGGCTTTTCATGGATGACATTTGACACATTTCTGCTGTAATTATTAGTCTATATTAGGAATGAATTGGTTTTTCATCAACGTGATGAGCTAGTAATGCACCTTCCGAGCATGTGCCCTTTTTGAGATAGGCAATGACTTCAACCTACCAGCAAATATGCTCTCATCTTATACTTGAACATAAAAGTATAAATTTAAAATAAAAGGTTCAATTTTGAAATGAGAAGTAAAAACATTTGCTTTAATATACACAAGACACAATACAAAAAAATGATCGAATGGAAATAATAATAAATTATAACCTAGTTTGCTACAAGGATACAAAGACGATGCAAATATTTAAAAAAAAATGAAGTGGAAACACCTTCAAGAATTATTGTATAGCTGAATGCAAAGTTAAATGAAAATTATAGAGGTTTATGGGTAATGAGTGGAGATTAATGGGTAATGAGCGGATATTTATGGGTAATGAGTGGATATTTATGGGTAATGAGTGGAGGTTTATGGGTAATGAGTTGAGGTTTATGGGTAATGAGTAAATGTTTATGGGTAATGAGTGGACGTTTATGGGTAATGAGTGGAGGTTTATAGGTAATGAGTGGAGGTTTATGGGAAATGAGTTGAAGTTTGTGGGTAATGAGTGGAGGTCTATGGGTAATGAGCGGAGGTTTATGGGAATTGAGTGGAGGTTGATGGGTAATTAGTGTTCTAATAGGAAGAATATAAAAAGGACTGACACATACATTACTAACATGAACTTTTCTGGAGTTTAGGTAGCTCTGTCACATCTATTATCACAACTCATCAAAGTGACAGAAGTTATCCACTTTCTGTGACAGCAACAATGCTGACTTATTTCAACAGTAATATAGCAACAGAACAAATGAACGATCTTGCCAGAAACAATTATAATTTGTGATGCAGTAAAAGAATGAACGCTGTGGTTAAACAGCACTAACAAAAAGGACTCAAAGTCTACTGACATAAACTGCACATTCAATAATTTTGCAATGAAGGATAAAATTGAATAGCTATCATTTATAGCTAACCTAAAGTTGCTAATTATCACGCAGGTCTGACAGACACAAAACGCGTGCAAGTACAGAAAAATAATATATAATATTATAGACTATAGCGTAGGGTGTTTTTATAAAGGAGAATTTCACTGTACAATTAATACTTCTACAAGAGAGTAAAGTCTGTATAAAAAATAGGACATCTCAACATAGAGAGTAAAGTAACGAAATAAAGTGGCGTAACAAAAAAAGTATATAAAATCATGAAATTTAAAAAGTATCATTTATAGCTAACAAGGTTTTTAGTCACTAGGCAGGACTGACAGACACAAAACGCATGAAAATACAGCAAAAGAACGTATACATGTACATGTACATCATAGCCTATAGTTTAGGATGTTTTTCAAAAGTGGAATTTCACTGTACAATTTATACTTTTGCAAGAGAGTAAAGTCTGTATAAAAAGTAGAACAACTCTACACGGACAGCATGTAAGAGCTATGACATAAACTTTGTATTGCATCAGTAATTTAAGAAAATCCAAGTAGGAGCAGATAACTCATTGCAGTGAAATAAGGAATCATCTTTGATTAGTATTTTTTACCTTGGAAATCAGAATATCAAAGAACTGTACACTGAATGCTTTCAAAATTAAAGTAGTTCATTCTGTTTCATAGCTTGAATTTATATCAAAATTTTGTTTACGGAGTAAATGAGACCATTTTAATTACCTGATGACCTTTCTTTTCTATCGGGGCCTTTTGGGTCCATAAATTTTAAACCCTTTTTATATTGTTTTAAATAATTATTGTTACAATAGTTTAAACTATGATTAAAACTTCTGGCCGATAAGATATTTTAACCTTCCTGCTTAATGCGATTCTTTTAGATTTAGCGCTATACGGGGCAGGACCTCTATCACTTCATAGAATCACAAGCTATTGTAAATAACAATGAAGCTACTAGTATTTATTTTACAACTGATAGACACTGGCTCCTTAAGGAAAAAGGCAGTCTGTTCAATCTTGTTATTCTCAGCATAAGAAAATCAATAAATTTATCATAGGTCATAGACATACAAATACAGCATACCATTTAGTGTTTACTTGAAATTGAAAGTCTATTTTCTTGTATGTACACACAAAACCACATGTACATGTAGTCTGATGAACTCATGGCATCCCTGAACACACACATCAGTGGGGTACCGACACTCACAAACTTGTAAAACTTTTCAAATGAAACTTCAACAGTAATTAGTAATTTCCTTTTTAATCATGATGGTATGTTGATATTTATTTGATCTGTTGGTATATTTTTATCTGAATAAAATGGAAGTAATTTTTATACTCGTTTTTGTTATATGCTTTATTTGGATGACTAAAACTTATCTCAAGATGAATCACTTTAAAAATCCACCACACATAAAAATGTTGAAATCTAAATTATGTTAGACATCATATAAACTTTATTCATGTATATAAACCATCAATTTTTAATTATTTTGCACCACTTTTTAAGATGAAATATGTTTTTCTGCAAAGTACACACAATAAAATTGTAAAATATTGAGTATATAATTATTCGACACGTACGACTAACAATATACAACAGATGAAGAACATGAAGAACATGAAGAGGAAATCAAATTTATTAGCCAGTTGATTTATCCTTAAATAAAATCAGTTTACGTGAAAGTCAGTAATACCCGGAAAACTGAATAATATTTAATATGTATCTGAACTATGTACTTGTGGCTGATGTAAAATATCTTGTGAAATTATGATGCAAACGGCAACCACAGTGTGAATGAACTGCTCAATGAAACTATGTAATCATCGAAACAAGAGATTAAACCTAAAATATAGTTCTAATCCTTCTCACCCGTACAATAAGGATGTACCATTAAAACTCTAAGGCTAGAGTGACTGCTTTAAACCTACAAACAAACTATTGAAAAAGGTCAGCACATGCCAGTCTGGTCATCAGGCTAAATAGACATAGGGTAGTTCGCGGGTATCACGTAAATAATTATAGGTGCATATTGCGAAAGTTGACCTAAGGCTATGGGAACTCAGGCTATGAGAAACTAAACCAATAGCATGAAGACATGATACTATTTCTGTTAACACTTACCTGTCTGTCAATATTATTATGTAAAACTGAATACTTCCTGGTTCTTGTTTCCGTATTATTTTACATTGAGCAACAATCATGTGTTTGACTAGTATACATCAGATCATGTGCTAATTCAATCTGTGAGAGAGCACAAGCAATACCAACTCTATATCAGTAAATAGTTATACTAAATACTAGAAATTCCCCTGTCATACAGCCCATGACCAAAGTGATAATGGAAAAAAGAAAGGGTACTGCTGGTTGAGAAATGAAATATTAGCAGTCAAATGGCAGTGCAGTGCAATAGGATAACTGCAATTGTAGCTGTAATGGTAGCTGTAATGTACTGGGTGTTATTATGTACAACAAACAGCAATAATGAAAGGAAAAGATTATATGTTTATATCTCTCTCCTGCAATAGGCGAAATTCAATATTAGAAGTAAAATGGCAAGCTGCTGTGTAATATGCACAGTTCGAAAGTTAGTTGTGTTGAATGTAGAATGGTTTTGATAGCGATCTGTAACAGAAAGTGAGCATCAGCATTCAGGCGTCTAGAAGTTTTTTGCAAACTGGGGCAAAATAAAAAAATGTTCTCATTTTAAAGAGGCATTGTAGTTTGACCCTAGCTTGTACATGGATGTAAATAATTTTGGCTAACGTTCTAAATAATTTAATGAAACCTTCGCTAATTGGACAAAAAAACATAGGCTGATAAACTGCGTACCACAATTTTGTACCTGTAAATTGGTCTACGCCTCAAACAGTCTACGTATATTAGAGAAACCTTAGGATAAATAAATTCGAATAATTATTCATATAATTAAATTTTATAATAATTTTATAAAATTGAATAAGTACTCTTATAATTAAATATTTTTGCAAGAAACTAAAATTGGAAAGATATTAGAAACCTTTGGCAATTGGACAATGCATTAGACTAGTGAAATGATCAAGTTTTTTTCGTCAAATACGCACGGCTTAATGGTTCTACTCTCAGTCGCACGGCTTTATCAGAGTTTCATTGGCCGGTCTTAATTTTGATTAAAAAAGGTTTGTCAGGTTGTAATAGCGGTTTTAGGCCAAATTAATCTGTCTAGTTATGTATTATCCGATCAGATGGGTAAGGTTTAAGATATTGTCTACAAATTTCAAATACTTGGTAACATATTTAAATAGGTTTATAAGCGTTTTGTATTGTTATTATACTTAAACGACTTCATTAAAAAACAGTTAAGTTTGTTGATGAGATTTCGGTACAAGGGTTTGCAACGGTGTTGATGAATAATTTTCGTGAGTTGTGTGCACATATGCATTTATCATAAAGCTCCCAAACAATCGCTTCGCTCGTGTTTGGTTGTGGGATTAAACTTTATATGACTATAAAATAAGTATGAGCTGCTACTGCTATACACAAACCTATATATCGACCTCATGTTCATACGACCAAAATTAAAGTGTATTTCTGAAGAGTGTTTAAACAGAAAAAGATAGACACTAGTTGGGCTTGAACTTAGGACCTTATGCCTGATTTCTGCAATTTGGAAACTGGTTGGCAGGTCACAGGTGTGATAAATTACAGGTGAAACAAAATATAATCAGTATGGTGATTTCCAAGAGAATTATTACTGCGTTATCATCGGATCAATATCAGCTTGGACAAAATATAATCCGAGTGCATCATTTTATAGCCATGCTGATACAGTTTACCTTCAAGGTCTCTGATCTCCTCACAAGGTACTGTATAAATATAATAATGGAGATGTATCATACCTCCACTCACTTGATTGTCTTGTGTCTTATTTCACTAAAGGTTAGTAGATGTGGCAGTATGAAGATTAATTCTGTACAACAAGGAAGTACTTTGTGCTTAGAAGACTTCTTGTTCAACGAATGCAGGCATTGTTGGGAAAGAGTTGGTGGCACCCAAAAAACATTGAGTCACTTACTACACTGTAGGATTTGAAACATCCTTTTAGCTATTTAATAATAATCCATATTTTACACGAAAACACGAATAGTGTGCTGTCTTCCCTACAGTTTATTAGAATAGTGCGCTGTCTTCCCTACAGTTTATTAGAATAGTGTGCTGTTTTCACTACAGTTCATTAGAATAGTGTGCTTTCTTCACTACAGTTCATTAGAATAGTGTGCTGTCTTCACTACAGTTCATTAGAATAGTGTGCTGTTTTCACTACAGTTCATTAGAGTAGTGTGCTGTCTTCATTACAGTTTATTAGAATAGTGTGCTGTCTTCCCTACAGTTCATTTGAATAGTGCGCTGTCTTCACTACAGTTCATTAGAATAGTGTGTTGTCTTTGTTCCAATTTAGTAAAGTGGTGTGCTGTCTCCACTACAGTTCATTAAAATATTTTATTAACACTAATCAGCCTAATTCTTGTACTATATCTACTTGTTTTTAGGCCTAATACGAAGCAGCTTTTTTAGATAACAAAAAGAAGCTACTCTTTTTGCTACCTTATGACTTTCATAGTTATATAACCTCACTAACTCTTGAAGTGTCTGGGCCTAGCTGTTACAATCAACGGCATCAATAGGAAGCAAAAAATGACTTTTGGGTTGTTATTTCTGTACTTAAAACGCTGCTGTCAGAGCGTCGTAAATAAAAAATGACCTCAGAGTTACTTTGCAGCGTTTTTAAGCTTTTGAACAAAATGCATTTTGTCTACGTTACTATTTAACATTAAAGTATAACTTTTTAATACATACATGGGAATAGCCATATTTATTGTCGTCAAATAATGCTATAAAATATGTATCTTTATTTAAAAGCGAAGATCTCAAATTTAATTTTTTTTTGATCATTTGCCATTAGAAATTGGCTACTTTCTTAGCCTTTGAAACATGACATCGAAACGTCTCGAGGTGTACAACATATCTATAGCCACTATCTATAGTGTTTTCACAGTCTAAGCATTATATTAATCGCCTGTTGCAATTATTAATTTTGAAAATGGGATGATATCATTTGATTATTCGACAACAAGACATGCAATGAATGAAAATTATTTCTTAAAAGTTTTTGTGGTCTCTGTTTCCTGATTTAAAATAGATTATTGATCACTTATATTCTATAATTTTTTCTTAGCTCAGCGAAGGTGCTCACAAATATCTTACCAAATGTTTTGTACTTGTTTGACAATTGGGACAATGAAAGAACATACTACAAAGCAAAACATAATGAAGTCTTTGATAAACATGCGCAGCCTTAGCTGTACTTGCTAAAGATGCATAGCCTTAGTTGCACTATTGCCTAAAACACATTTCAATAGTCAGATGTTGCAATCTCACAATCTTTCACTGTGAAGGGTTTGACCTCTCTGACTACACGATCATATGAAAAAGATTTATGCGCAAAGTGCTACGAAAAAATCTATATTTGAAGCTTTAACCTTCGCTTTGAATAGCTGCAACATGTCTCTGAGAGACAGGCGCAACTACATTCCACCCACTAATAACTTTGTCACTGGAAAACTCGCACTATCTGAAATGAGCTCAGACAACCTCACTAATATTTATATGAATAATTCATTGGGTGTAACGGCTGATATCAAAATATCTGTCACCTGCCAGAACTTGTCACTAAATAAATGTATGTAAATAAAACAAGAAAATCACATCTTTATGTGATACACCTACTTACTTGAAAGTATTAAACATCTGTTAGCCCTTCTAAAGTTGTAATTCTTTAGAAGGGTAAATAAGAACAGGTGACATGATTTAGTATTTTCTTAAATCAGTACTTTTGATAGACTATCTTATTGATCTGGAATTTTTTTGCACAAAAAGACCTAAAACAAAGGAATGCAAAACATTAATTGTGTGATTAAACAAAAGCAACCCTATAACTTCTTAAGATTTAAAGGCATGTTGGCAAGCATTTCTCAGAAACACAGAAACCGGAACCAAGGCTGCGGGCTACACTCAGGCAAGATTAGGTCTGCATATCAGACTCTGTGATCAATGTGACTGCATATCGCAATTTCAAATCAATATACCTGAAATTTCTAAACATTGTTGCTGATTTTCTGAAACCAGTCATAAAAGCAAAATCTATACTAACATGTAATGTGAAACAGTAACATTTTGCGTTATAAATGGTAACATATTTTTGGTTTGATATATAAAGTTTAAACAGCGGTAAAGAGAAATTTGATGTCATTCATTCTAACCAGAGACTCTTGTTAACAAGTAAACAATCATTACCTGGCTTTACTAAATCTCTCCTGTGATATGTTATTTAATAACTGATAGCAAAAGATTGCTAAATTTTGTCTATTTCACCTGTAGGTTTGTTTACTTGAAACATTTAGTTTTCTTTTGCAGACAATGTAATAAAAAGATAACTGTGTTATCATCATTTTAGTCTGTAGATTTAATGTAAGTTTGTGAAGTGAAATATAAACAGAAACAGAAGCATATTCATAATATTGTTCCTATGAGTAGCGTTTACTGTCGGTAAGCTAATACAGTAATTATTTCCTCATATGTACGCGAAAAATATTACGAACTGAAATTTGAATACTTGCAAACCTTATTCATCCTTATTTTACTTCATTCACTTAAGAAAAAATTACTCAACTCTGGTGATGTTAATAATGTAAATTTACTCTGTACTCACTACCATCATGCAAGGAAATAAGGTAGTATATATAGTGAGTTGTATGCCAGTCTTTCTCATCTCTGCACACACGAAACTTAGTTTTATTTTAAAAATTAGAATCACATTCAATAATGGGTCAACGACTCTATTTTGCAGGTATGTAACTTTATTGATATGAGAATTGTTAGTTTTAGTATTTGAACTTTGCAGTAAAAGTAAAACAAATAAACTTAAAATTTTACCAAAAATAAGACACTTTTGGGAAGCGTAGAGATTTACGTTTGCTCATTGAAAATACCAATTATTGTCACCCCTATGAAGATAATAAAAATGTACGATCACTATATGTTGTTCATCAAAATGAGGTGTCTGGCAAGTTAAACACAGCCAAAACTGCTCTGAAACTACCCAGCGATGAAATTTGAGTTATTGCTGTGAATTTTTACAGTTCTCGGGCTAATAAATATCTTTGGTCACTGCCAGCCAATAACCGTCAGGCGAAACTTTCAAAGGTATCCACTGCTGCACTACAATGTGGCTACAGCGTTTGACTCTATTGAAACCTACTATGTAAGTAGTATGTAATGGAATCATTAAAAGTAGAAGCCTGTGCTCACCTTGTTTGCTACAATATCTAATGTGAGGCCGTATAAGATAAGGTGATAATGTTTCAGTTACCTCACATCTCAGGTAGCACAAAGTAACTTTAGTTCTGTATTATAATCTACAGGCGTCACTGGCACCATTAAGACTTTACACACCAGACTGTTTGGTTAGGAGTTGTCCTAACTTATTACAACTACAAACAATGCAGGTAAGTCTTCAGTTGTTTGTATAGCAATGACAAATTTCTCTAGACAAATATTTATAAATAGTAGTACTATTTATAAAAATTAGGTGAATAGACACTTAAATAAGTTATTATTTATTTAAAACATGTGTAAGACATTTTAGTGCTTTGATATCAACTTTATCACGGTACAGGCAGGAACTGCACTAGCAAGGTATTTCCGAAATCACTCAAATTGTCTCAGTGACTACGATATGCTGGTGTCAGGTGATAGACGAGACTATCTATTCAGCATGGAGACAATCATCTGTTCCCTGACTCGTTATCAGGGTTGTGGAAACTCAAGGCCATCTCATCTTTACCAGTCTAGATGTACAAGTAAGCTATCCGTAACATCTTTCAATAAGATATAGCAGGCTCATATATTACATCACTGGAGGTATATTAATAAAGAATCCTTCAGACACTGCCTTTTTATTGCTAGGAATCTATGAAACTGAGAATGTAGATCATTTCGCATATAATTGTGAAAATTTGTTCCGTTTTTCAGTAACAGATTAAACTGTAATAAAGTATAATTGAATATTTCAAATTATTCAAGTTCAAATTATGAATATTTATAAATAATTATTTGAAAAAGTTTTAATCTCTAGAGTGGTTTTTATAACGCAACTGATAAATTTTCATGACGACGGTCAGTTTTAGGTTCTACAGGTTAAATTGATAAGAGCAAAACGGTAAATAACAATGCTCGCTATGATAATTTTGCAATGGTAATGATATTAATAATAAGAATGGTGATAATGTGCATGATAATAAAAATATTATTACTACGTTAACAGCAACCATGTTAATAATAACAAAGAAGATTTTAACAAAAACAATGTCAATGAAAAATACATCTTTCGTTTATGCAACCGGGTTTGATACTTTTGCAATGTTTGAATTCTAACAATCTTACAAGAAGTGAATTTTGAGTGCTTTGCTTGAACAGAGGCTAATTTTCTTACAAGATGAGTTTTGTATCAAATCTCCTTAATTGTTGGCTAATCGAGGAGAAAAGTTTATTAGATGGCTATTCAAAGAAACAATCGGAGTGAATAAGGAGGATCTAATGTAGAATGTTATTGTGTTTGTATTTTAGCTGAGTCTACTACGGCCCAATGTTCTCTGGCTTACACTATGAGCTTTCTCAGCTGCATCATAGACATGAATGTTGGATTCTAACCAGATTTACCTTCTCTGATACTTCAGGCTTTGCTTCCTCTGATTTCTGTAGCAGCTTTTATAGTAATAATTCATAATATTATTTATACATTTATATACAGCTCTGAATTATTATTTCTTTTACTCTGCCTTTTGACTCAGCCAACGTGTTGTTACGATGGATCTAAGACTGGCTTCTTTTGAATTTTTAAATATACCACATGCTTATCGGCCATCAACTGGGTCTCCTTTGATGAACTAACTTATTTCAAGCCAAAAGCGCTGAAATACAATATTAGTAACAGATTTGTTAGCTAAGCTACCTGAACTTAAATTCCTTCACTTCACTGAGTAACTCAACTCAGTAACGCATGACTGATCAGCAACATCTTGCGTAGATAACGAAAAACAATGGGAAACACAGACATCAACAGGTAGATGACTTTGTCTTTATAGTTGACAGTCAACAGTTGACTTTATCCTTTATAACTTCTTAACTTCCATAACTTTGTCCGTAAAGTTTACTTTAAAAAGGGAACTAAAATCATCATACCTGTACATAAGTTGTATAAGGAATCACTAAAATAACTTTTATACAAACATATGTGAAAAGCATAGATAGTAACTGGCTCAAATAAACTATTACGAGTTTGATCAGCTAGGTCAACCAATCATGTGTTACTGTCACTAATACAATACACTGATGTGATTGGTTCTAAGAAATCTAAAAGTGCCATAAACCATAAGCAAAGTGCAGCTCTTCAAACAAACACATTTAGGTAATTTTCAGTTTGTGACAGATTACGAGTTGTCAATAGATTAATAAAAACAATCAATAGAGCAGCCAGGGAATAGATTTAACTCTAGTCGCTGCTCCAGGTAAAGGACAATCATATTTGTAAGTTCACTACTAGACAGGTAAAATACTAATTAATACATACTAAATGACATACTAAACACACAAATACGTACATCTTCTTTTGAGTGACAGCTGTTGAGTTTTTTTCTGCGGCATTCCCCTATGTATTATGCTGACATGTTTATAAATAGATCAATCTTGCATAACACTTATTCTCCAAAGTTTTTGTCTGATAACATTAGCTTATGGTGAATGTATATGCCTTTAAAAGGTTGCTCTGGCAGTCTTTGGCAGCCATACCTGTTACTGAGTTACAAAATTAATAGAGAGTGTAACTCCTTATTTTCACCAACCGGTTGAACTATTCAAACAAAATTTAAACAAAAGGTTTGAAACCAGAGATTGTTAAATAGCAGGAAATTCTAAGAAGTACAGAAAACATGAGTTAAATGCATTGGAAGTCGAACAACAAACGTAAGTAAAGGCGATCAATCACTGTGAAGACTGCAGCAACAAACACTTGACTAAATTACTATGTATGCAGGGCATCAAAAGTTTAAAAATTAAAAGTATGAACAAAAGCCAAAGTAACTTTTACTATGCACATCACACACTATTTACTGATATTCATAACATTACCAGCATTTTCGATGTTTATGTCATAATTAGCTAGATGAATATTCCTGAACTGACGCAGATGAGAGTGGTTGCAGAGAAGTCTGTTTTTAATCCCGATAGCGTATGACAGGGCTAGGCGAAGTGCGGCTGATAGCGTATGACAGGGCTGGGCAAAGTGCGGCTGATAGCGTATGACAGGGCTGGGCGAAGTGCGGCTGATAGTGTATGACAGGGCAGAGCAAGGTGCGGCTCTAGAGCCGCAAATTTTGCTGCGGCTCTATGATCTCGATGAAAATTCAAATTCTTTTTATCTATATAAAATATCTATATAATATACTGTACAAAGCTACATGTATATCTAACCTGTAAAAAACTGTACAGACTGTACAAATTTTACCTTGTTGATTGTAAAACTAAGTACCTCCATTTTGGAACAAAATGTCACTGAGCCTCAACTTCTGATCGCTTGTCTCCAACGTAAGAAGACAACTTCTGCCCGCGTCTCTCCAACGTAAGAAAACAATGAAATATTTTCTCACGACCAAACACGAGCGGAGCAAATGTTTGAGAGTTTAATGATAAATGCATGTGCACACAACTCACGAAAATTATTCATCAACATCGTCACAAATCCTTGTATTGAAATCTCATCAACAAATTTAACCATTTTTGTGTAGAGTCGTTTAAGTATAATAACGATACAAAACACATATAAGCCTATTTAAATATGTTACCAAGTCTTTGTAAATTGTCGACAGTATCTTAAAACTTACCCACCTGATCGGATTATACACAAATAGACAAATCAATTTGCCCGAAAATCGTTATTAAAACTTGCCAAGCTTTATTTTTATCAAAATTAAGACCGGCAAACGACACGCCGAGCGACAGAGAATAGAACCATTAAGTCCTTCGCATTTCACGATAAAATAACGTGCACATTTCACAAGTCTATAGCATTGTCGAATTGACGAAAGTTTCTGTAATTAACATAGAAGTACTGAAATATAATCGTTTCTTTTTTGCCGATTTCAAAGTAACTGACATTTTGGACACTTTTTAGTACTTTGGTATTCTAACTGATGTCCAAAGCAGTGAAAGTAAAGGAAATGACGATGATATTTTTTCTAACGATTCTTATGAAATTATTACAATATACCTATTTAATTATAAGTTTGGATGACTATTGAAGTGTTATTGTCACTCTAACAACATCGATGATGGGCAATATGTTACTGTTATTATTTTTTCTAAATAGTTTTTTAAATAGATTTTTTAACAATCTATACAAATATCACAACTTCTTGATATTGTTAGCTATGACGTTTTAAAATGTAAACAAAATTGTGCATTGGTTTTCTATTATTACTGTATTACTATATTAATAATATTGGTTATTCTAATAATATCAGCGCACTTTACTTCTAATATTGCATTTCTCCTATTGCAGGGGAGAGATATAAACCTATAATCTTATCCTTTCATTATTGCTGTTTGTTGTATATAATAACACCCACACCCAGTACATTACAGCTACCATTGCAGTTATCCTATTGCACTGCAGTGCCATTTGACTGCTAATAATGCATTTCTCAACCATCGGTACCCTTTCTTTTTTCCAATATCACTTTGGTCGTGGGCTGTATGACAGTGGAATTTCTAATTTATTAATTGTAACAAAACCTTAGTTTATGAGCAGCTCAATATAAAAACTTTAATATTTTAGCATATAATGTAAAACTTAGTATATCAACTCTTTGACGTATGATGTAAAATTAATGTTCAAAGTCAACAACATATAATGTGAACTTTAGCTAACGAACTCTTCAATTTAATGCAAATTTTAATATACAAACTTTTTAACATGTGAGGCAAAACTAACGTTTAAACTCTGTATCGTACGGTGTAAAGCCTAACATAGAAAACCTTCAATTAAATGTAAAATTTAACATAGAAACTCTTCAACATACAATGTAAAACTTTGCCAACATTTCTTGAAACATTGCATTTTAGTAAATTAATAAATATGAACAAAGTTTTTTAGATATTTTGGTTTTGTTTCAATAATGCTAAAGAGTGCTTTATACAATCAATTTTTAAAATGTTTTAAAATTTTGAATCTTACGAAGGCTACAGTGAATAGGGGTTATGATAAATATTTTTAAATCAATATTTTTTAGAATTATAGCTAAAAACTGTAGAAAAACACAATTTATCTTTCTTGATTCAATTTTTGGTAATTTTGATAAAATGTTTGATTGTGGTCAGGAGAAAAAAATTGAAAGTTGTGCAGAGAAAGGAGCCTTAAAACAGTGAATGTAAAATATTGTATATAATAAATAAATGAAATATATTATATAAACAGATGCAAAGTTTGATACTCTATAGACCTGCTTACCTCACCCTCTCTTGTTTATAAAACTTTTACCTTATAGCGAGGACTAGACCTGAGAACAGCAGCAAGTTCTTTGCTAGCTTGTCAGCCTAATACTTGAATAAGGTTGTCTGCCAATGATAAAATATGGTATTGACTTTCAAGTCTGGCATGACAACATAACTCCGTATAAATGTGTAAAATTATAAATTCTTGTTATAATCAGATGAGCTCTCAAATTTGGTTCAAAGACTAGAGTCCGATTTTATATCTGTGTCAAAGGTAGTTATTTGCTCTGCTTGTTCAATAGTTCAATAATAGACTTTATTAAGTAGACGACTCCTAATGACTTGGTGACTCTCCCTTTTTTAATCAAACAAACAATAGGCATGCTTTTTAAACCAGCTTCTGTCACTAGATGGTGAATATTTATTTAAAGTAATTTGTAAACCAGTATGACTGATATTTTCTAACAAGCTTTACTTATATGTTAATAATATTACTTAGGAGTAAGAAAATAAAAGAAACTAGTGTTTGAGTGATTTACTTGGTGATGTAACATCATGATACCCCTTTTACTAGTATTATTTGGGTGTTAAGCCATGCATGCAAACATTTCAACACGCCTACTTTGCATAAAAAGACTGACATACAAATATTCAATTATTAACATAGACATGTCACGCCATATCATAATCTGGAACATTAGATGATTGTTGCACAGTTCCATTGCATAGGAAGCTTGCATCAAACACACTTCTTTCATAACTCACTGCAAGCTTTGCTACCAGAAACTCTTTATGCAATATTGTATCCTTCAGTCTGTGACTGTTTGTTGATCTCTATTGGCTTCTGCTCAAGGAAGTTTGGAAGAAATGTGGAAACGATATTTCTCTATTCTAAATTACTGAAGAGATAAAGCTTCAAGAGAGAAGACTCAGATGTCTTGACACATACTTAGCAAGGGAAGTTGTCTTGCCTGTAGTAGATCTTCACCTTGAATTATCTTGTGTCTCATATAAGGAAGGGATAAAGAGCTGCCTACAATGCAAGCACAGAGCACCTGCCTGGGCTTTTCATGGATGACATTTGACACATTTCTGCTGTAATTATTAGTCTATATTAGGAATGAATTGGTTTTTCATCAACGTGATGAGCTAGTAATGCACCTTCCGAGCATGTGCCCTTTTTGAGATAGGCAATGACTTCAACCTACCAGCAAATATGCTCTCATCTTATACTTCTATCACTTCATAGAATCACAAGCTATTGTAAATAACAATGAAGCAACTAGTATTTATTTTACAACTGATAGCCACTGGCTCCTTAAGGAAACAAGCAGTCTGTTCAATCTTGTCATCCTCAACATAAGAAAATCAATGAAGTTATCATAGGTCATAGACATACAAATACAGCATACCATTTAGTGTTTACTTGAGTTTGAAAGCCAATTTTCTTGTATGTACACACAAAACCACATGTACATGTAGTCTGATGAACTCATGGCACCCATGAACACACACATCAGTGGGGTACCGACACTCACAAACTTTTAAACCTTTTTTAATGAAACTTCAACAGTAATTAGTAATTTCCTTGTTAGTTTTAATCATGATGGTATGTTGATATTTATTTGATTGGTTGGTATATTTATATCTAAATAAAATGGAAGTTATTTTATAGCACTCGTTTTTGTTATATGCTTTATTTGGATGACTAAAATTTACCTCAACATAAATTACTTTAAAAATCCATCACACATAAAAATGTTGAAATCTAAATTATGTTAGACATCGAATAAACTTTATTCATGTATATAAACCATCAATGTTTAATTATTTCGCACCGTTTTTTAAGATGAAATATGTTTTTCTGCGAAGTACACACAATAAAATTGCGAAATATTGAGTATAAAATTATTCGACACGTAAGACTAACAAAATGCAACAGATGAAGAATATGAAAAGGAAATCAAATTTATTAGCCAGTTGATTTATCCTTAAATAAAATCAGTTTATGTACAAGTCTGTAATACCCGGAAAGCTGAATAATATTAAATATGTATCTGAATGATGTACTTGTTGCTGATGTAAAATATCTTGTGAAATTATGATGCAAAAAGCAACCACAGTGTGAATGAACTGCTCAATGAAACTATGTATTCATCAAAACAAAAGATTAAACCTAAAGGATAGTTCTAATCCTTCTCACCCGTACAATAAGGATGTAGCATTAAAACTCTAAGGCTAGAGTGACTGCGTTAAACCTACAAACAAACTATTGAAAAAGGTCAGCACATGCCAGTCTGGTCATCAGGCTAAATAGACATAGGGTAGTTCACGAGTATCATGTAAATAATGATAGGTGCATATTGCAAAAGTTGACCTAAGGCTATGGGAACTCAGGCTATGAGAAACTAAACCAATAACATGAAGACATGATACTATTTCTGTCAACACTTATCTAGCTGTCAATATTATTATGTAAAACTGAATACTTCCTGGTTCTTGTGTCCGTATAGTATTTTACATTGAGCAATAATCCTGTATGTCTGACTAGTATACATCAGATCATGTGACTGTTGTAGTCTTTGCAATGAGAACAGGCAATACCAACTCTATATCAGTGAATAGTTATACTAAATAATAGAAATTCTCCTGTCATACAGCCCATGACCAAAGTGATAATGGAAAAAAGAAAGGGCACTGCTGGTTGAGAAATGAAATGTTAGCAGTCCAGTGGCACTGCAGTGCAATAGGATAACTGCAATTGTAGCTGTAATGGCAGCTGTAATGTACTGGGTGTTATTATGTACAACAAACAGCAATAATGAAAGGAAAAGATTATATGTTTATATCTCTCTCCTGCAATAAGCGAAATGCAATATTAGAAGTAAAATGGCAAGCTGCTGTGTAATATACACAGTTTGAAAGTTGGTTGTATTGAATGTAGAATGGTTTTGATAGCGATCTGTAACAGAAAGCGAGCATCAGCATTCACGCGTCTGGAAGTTTTCTGCAAATTGAAGCAAAATAAAAAATGTTCTTGTCATAAAGGGGTGTTGTAGTTCGGCCCTAGCTTGTACATAAGTTGTAAAGAATTTTGGCTAACATTCTAAATAATTTAATGAAACCTTCGGTAATTGGACAAAAAAACATAGGCTGATAAGCTGCGTACCACAATTTTGTACCTGCAAATCGGTCTAGGCCTCAAACGGTCTACGTTTATTACAGAAACCTTCGGATAAATAAATTTGAATGATTATTCTTATAATTAAATTTTATAATAATTTTATAAAATTGAATAATTATTCTTATAATTCAATATTTTGGCAAGATATTAAAAATGGAAAGATATTACAAACCTTCGGCAATTGGACAATGCATTAGACTGGTGAAATGTGCACGTTTTTCTCATCAAATACGCATGGCTTAATGGTTCTAGTCTCAGTCGCATGGCTTTATCAGAGTTTCATTGGCCGGTCTTAATTTTGATTAAAAAAGGCTTGTCAGGTTGTAATAGCGGTTTTAGGCCAAATTAATCTGTCTAGTTATGTATTATCTGATCAGATGGGTAAGGTTTAAGATATTGTCTACAAATTTAAAAGACTTGGTAACATATTTAAATAGGTTTATAAGTATTTTGTATTGTTATTATACTTAAACGACTTCATTGAAAAACGGTTAAGTTTGTTGATGAGATTTCGGTACAAGGGTTTGCGACGGTGTTGTGTTGATGAATAATTTTTGTGAGTTGTGTGCACATATGCATTTATCATAAAGCTCCCAAACAATCGCTTCGCGCGTGTTTGGTTGTGGGATTAAACTTTATATGACTATAAAATAGGTATGAGCTGCTACTGCTATACACAAACCTATATATCGACCTCATATTCATATGACTAAGATTAACGTGTATTTCAGAAGAGTGTTTAAACAGAAAAAAATAGACATTAGTTGGGCTTGAACCTATGACCTTATGCCTGATGTTTACAATTTGACCACTGAGTGGCAGGTCACAGGAGTGATAAATTACATGTGAAACAAAATATAATCAGTATGGTGATTTCCAAGGGAAATATTAGTGCATTATCAGCTGATCACTATCAGATTGGACAAAATATAAACCGATTGCATCATTTTATAGCCATGCTGATACAGTTTACTTTCAAGGTCCCTGATCTCCTCACCAGGCACTGTAAAAATATAATAATGGAGATGTATCATACCTCCACTCACTTGATTGTCTCGTGTCTTATTTCACTAAAGGTTAGTAAATGTGGCCGTATGAAGATTAACTCTATACAGCAAGGGAAGTGCTTCGTGTCTAGAAGACCTCTTATTCAATGAATGCAAGAATTGTTGGGGAATGAGTTGGTGGCACCCAAAAAACATTGAGTCAGTTACTCTCTATACTGTAGGATTTGAAACATTCTTTTAGTTTTTAAAAAATTATCCATATTTTACACGAAAGCATGAATAGTGTGCTGTCTTCACTACAGTTCATTAGAATAGTGTGCTGTCTTCACTACAACTCATTAGAATAGTGTGCTGTCTTCACTACAGTTTATTAGAATAGTGTGCTGTCTTCACTACAGTTCATTAGAATAGTGTGCTGTCTTCACTACAGTTCATTAGAATAGTGTGCTGTCTTCAGTACAGTTCATTTGAATAGTGTGCTGCTTTCACTACAGTTCATTAGAATAGTGTGCTGTCTTCACTACAGCTTATTAGAATAGTGTGCTGTCTTCACTACAGTTCATTAGAACAGTGCGCTGTCTTCACTACAGTTCATTAGAATAGTGTGCTGTCTTCACTACAGTTCATTAGAATAGTGTGCTGTTTTCACTACAGCTCATTAGAATAGTGTGCTGTCTTCAGTACAGTTCATTTGAATAGTGTGCTGCTTTCACTACAGTTCATTAGAATAGTGTGCTGTCTTCACTACAGTTCATTAGAATAGTGTGCTGTCTTCAGTACAGTTCATTTGAATAGTGTGCTGCTTTCACTACAGTTCATTAGAATAGTGTGCTGTCTTCACTACAGCTTATTAGAATAGTGTGCTGTCTTCACTACAGTTCATTAGAATAGTGCGCTGTCTTCACTACAGTTCATTAGAATAGTGCGCTGTCTTCACTACAGTTCATTAGAATAGTGTGCTGCTTTCACTACAGTTCATTAGAATAGTGTGCTGTCTTCACTACAGCTTATTAGAATAGTGTGCTGTCTTCACTACAGTTCATTAGAATAGTGCGCTGTCTTCACTACAGTTCATTAGAATAGTGCGCTGTCTTCACTACAGTTCATTAGAATAGTGCGCTGTCTTCACTACAGTTTATTAGAATAGTGCGCTGTCTTCACTACAGTTCATTAGAATAGTGTGCTGTCTTCACTACAGTTTATTAGAATAGTGTGCTGTCTTCACTACAGCTTATTTGAATAGTGCGCTGTCTTCACTACAGTTCATTTGAATATTGTGCTGTCTTTGTTACAATTCAGTAAAGTGGTGTGCTGTTTCCACTACAGCTCATCACAATCTTTTATTAACACTAATCAGCCTAATTATTGTACTATACTTACTTGTTTTTAGACGTAATATGAAGCAGGTTTTTTAGATAACAAAAAGAAGCTACCCCTTTTGCTACCTTATGACTTTCATAGTTATATAACTTCACTAACTCTTGAAGTGTCTGGGTTTAACTGTAAAAGTTCCCGACAGCATCAGGAAACAAGGGATGACTTTTGGGCTGTTATTTTTGTACTTACGACGCTGCTGTCCCAGTGCTGTAAGTATAAAAATGACCTCAGAGTTTGCAGCGTTTTTAAGCTCCTGACCAACATGTATTTAGTCTATGTTACTATTTAATATTGAAGTATAACTTTTTAACACAAGCATGGGAATAGCCATATTTATTGCGGTCAATTAATGGTATAAAATATATATATCTTTATTTAAAAGCAAAGAACACAAATTTAACTTTATTTGGATAATTTACCATTAGAAGTTGGCTACTTTCTTAGCCTTTGAGACATGACATCAAAACGCCTTGAGGTGTGCAACATATCTATAGCCACTATCTATAGTGTTTTCACAGTCTAAGCATTATATTAATAGCCTGTTGCAATAAGTAATTTTCAAAATGGAATGATATCATTTGATTATTCGACAACAAAACATGCAATGAATAAAAATTATTTCCTAAAAGTGTTTGTGGTCACTGTTTCCTGATTTAAAATAGATTATTCATTACTTATATTCTATAATTTTCTCTTAGCTCAACGAGGTGTTCACAAATAACTTACCAGATGTTTTGTACTTGGTTGACAATTGGGACAATGAGAGAACATGCTACAAAGTAGAGCATAATGAAGTCTTTGATAAACGTGTGTAGCCCTAGCTGTACTTGCTGAACATGCGCAGCCCTAACTGAACTTGCTAAAGATGCACAGCCCTAGCAGTCCTTGCTAAAGATGCACAGCGCTAACTGCACTATTGCCTAAAACATATTTGAATAGTCAGATATTGCAATCTCACAATCTTTCGCTGTGAAGGGTTTGACTTCTCTGACTATAAGATCATACGAATAAAATTTTTGCGCAAATGTGCTACGAACAAATCTATAATTATGTGAAGCTTTAACCTTCACTTTAAATAGCTGCAATATTTCTCTGAGAGACAGGCCCAACCAGCTTCCACCCACTAATAATTTTGTCACTGAAAAACTCGCATTATTCGAAACGAGCTCAGACAACCTTACAATTATCTTATGAATAATTTACTAGGTCTAACAGCTGATAAGAAAATATCAGCCACCTGCCAAAACTTGTCACTAAATATATAAAAAAAACTAGACAATAACATCTTTATGTGATATGAATAGCTACTTGAAGGTATTAAACATCTGTTAGCCCTTCTAAATTTTCAATTTCTTTGGAAGGGTAAATAAGAACATTTGTCATGATTTAATATTTCCTTAAGTTAGTACTTTTGATAGATTATATTATTTACCTAGAATTTTCTTCGCACAATAAGACCAAAAACAAAGGAATATCAAAAATTAATTGTGCGGTTAAACAAAAGCAACCCTATAACTTCCTAATATTTAGAGACACGTCGACAAGTGTTTTAGTAAACACAGAGGTTTAAATGGAAGTTACAAATTACACTCAGGCGTGATTAAGGCTGCATATTAGACTCTGGGATCAATGTGACTGCATATTGCAATTTCGGAGCTATACGGCTGCACCTTGTAATTTTGGTTGCTGGTTCTTTGAAACCAGTTATAAAAGCAAAATCTATACTAACATGTAATGTTAAACGGTGAACTTCTGGTTTCTAAATGATAACATGTTTTTGGCTTGATATATAAAGTTTAAACAGGGGTAAAGAAAAAGTTGATGTCATTCATTCTAACCAAAAACTCTTGTTAATAAGTTACACATTTTGGCTAACTACCATTACCTGGCTTTACTAAATCTCTCCTGTGATATGTTGTTTAATAACTGATAGCAAAAGAGTGCTAAATTTTGTCTATTTCACGTGTAGGTTTGTTTACTTGAAACATTTAGTTTTCTTTTGCAGACGATGTAATAAAAAGATAACTGTGTTATCATCATTTTAGTTTGTAGATTTATAATGTAAGTTTATGATATGAAATATAAACAGAAACAGAAACATATTCATAATATTCTTCCTATGAGTAGCGTTTACTGTCGGTAAGCTAATACGGTAATTATTTCCTCATATGTATGCGTAGAAAATTACAAACTGAAATTTGAATACTTACAAGCCTTATTCATCCTTATTTTACTTAGTTCACTTGAGTAAAAGTTACTCAACTTTAGTGATGTTAATAATGTAAATTTACTCCGTACTCACTACCATCATGCAAGGAAATAAGGTAGTATATATAGTAAGTTGTAGGCCAGTCTTTCTCATCTCTGCACACACGAAACTTAGTTTTATTTTGAAAATTAGATATCACATTCAATAATGGGTCAACGACTTTATTTTGCAGGTATGTAACTTTATTGATATGAGAGTTTTTAGTTTTAGTATTTGAACTTTGAACTTTGCTGTAAAAGTTAAACAAATAAACTTAAAATTTTACCAAAAATAAGACACTTTTGGGAAGCGTAGAGATTTATGTTTGCTCATTGAAAATACCAATTATTGTCACCCCTATGAAGATAATAAAAATGTACGGTCATTTTATGTTGTTCATCAAAATGAGGTGCCTGGCAAGTTAAGCACAGCCAAAACTGCTCTGAAATTTGAGTTATTGCTGTGAATTGTTACAGTTCTGGGGCTAATAAATATCTTTGGTCACTGCCAGCCAATAACCGTCAGACGAAACTTTCAAAGGTATCCACTGCTGCACTACAATGCGGCTACAGCGTTTGACTCTATTGAAACGTACTACGTAAGTACGGTAGTATGTAATGGAATCATTAAAAGTAGAAGTCTGTGCTCACCTTGTTTGTTACAATATCTAACGTGAGGCAGTATAAGATAAAGTGATAATGCTTCAGCTACCTTATATCTCAGGTAGCACAAAGTAACTTTAATTCTATATTATAATCTACAGGCGTCACTGGCACCATTAAGACTTTACACACCAGACTGTTTGGTTAGGAGTTGTCCTAACTTATTACAACTACAAACAATGCAGGTAAGTCTTCAGTTGTTTGTATAGCATTGAAAAATCACTGTAGACAAATACAGTCAAACATGGATAACTCGAACTTCACGGGACCGAGCAAAAGTGTTCGAATTATTAGAGCGTTCAAGTTATCAGAGCACTGTCACAAGTCCATGTATTTACTTATTTATTAGTAGATACATGTACATATGCAAACAATAATATAAATCAAAAGCACAAATGGCTTGTTTCAAATTAAATGCTTCTAATGTAAAGTTTAAAACGTTTTTATCAAAAAGTATAGAGATTTTTCTATCACTTGAGATTGGTTTGTTGTTTGAGGTGATGTTATTGCCAGGACTTTTTTTTAGATTGACATTGGCAAAACTTGATCGTTGTTGAAATGCTCAAAAGAAAAGACATCTTTTTCTTTTGAGCGTTTTACCCACGATCAATTTTGCCGATTTTTCTTGAAGTTTATGCAACTTCAAGAAAAAGTTACCAAAGAAAAATCCCTTACTTTACCTGGGATTCGTTAAGAGCAACACTCCGAGACAGTTCAATTAAAAGTTTTACGAGGTTTAACGGTACATTGTATATCACTGCTTTTGAATGGATACTTATTGAATGTACACACCTATTCTGTGTTTAGGTCAAACGATGAATAGTTTTTTTAGCTAAGACATACGTTTAAAAAAAACAATTTTTAAGACGTTTTAAACATTCAACATTCCGACGTTGATTCAACACGGAATTAACGTCGGAAAACTATTCGTCATGGGCTAGCCGGGTCACGCACTCAAGGATTTTTGCCACGCACATACAAAACAACATGCTGTTTTTGTTTTGTATGTGCGTGGCAAAAATCCTTGCGCGCGTGACCCGGCAAACCCGTGCTATTAATCATATAGCAGTATAAATCAAATTTGACCAAACCTTTAGAAAAGTCGTTGACAAAATTATTTTGCCGATGGTGGTAATAACAACGCTTATGAATTACGAAAAGATGAGGTTTACCTCTATGGCTTGGAATAAAGTGATTTTCTAAAGCGATAACAACCGCTTCGGTAGCCGTTGGGCAAAAAAACAGTTCGAATTAACAGTGTTGAGTTCGAGTTATCTATAGCAATTTATCATTACGTGGGAACGGACCAAAGAAACCGTTCGAATTAACCATGTGTTCGAGCTATCCGTGGACGAGTTATCCATGTTTGACTGTATTTATAAATAGTAGTACTATTTATAAAAATTAGGTGAATACGCACTTAAACAAGTTATTATCTATTTAAAACATGCGTAAGACATTTTAGTGCTTTGATATCAACTTTGTCACGGTACAGGCAGGAACTGCACTAGCAAGGTATTTCCGAAATCACTCAAGTTGTCTCAGTGACTACGATATGCTGGTGTCAGGTGATAGGCGGGACTATCTATTCAGTATGGAGACAATCATCTGTTCCCTGACTCGTTATCAGGGTTGTGGAAACTCAAGGCCATCTCATCTTTACCAGTCCAGATGTACAAGTAAGCTATTCAGAACAACTTATAATAAGATATAGAAGCCTCATATATTGCATAACTTTAGGTATATTCATAAATAAACCTTCACAAAATTTGGCCTCTTAATGCTAGAAATCTGTAAAACTGAGAATTTAGATCAATTCGTTAATTGGAAAAATTTATTCTGTTTTCCAGTAACAGATTCAACTTTAATAAAGTATGATTGAAATTTTCAAATTATTCAAGTTCAAATTATGAATATTTATAAATAATTACTTGAAAGTGTTTTAATCTCTAGAGTGGTTTTTTATAACACAACTGATAAATTTTTACAAAGAAAGTCAGTTTTAGGTTCTACAGGTAAAAGTGATAAGAAGAAAATGGTAAATAACAATGCTTGTTATAATAGTTTTTAAATGGTAACGACATTAATAATAAGAATGGTAATAATGAGCATGATAATAAAAATATTATTACTATGTTAACAGCAACCATGTTACTAATAACAAAGAAGATTTTAACAATAACAATGTCAATGAAAAATACATCTTCTGTTCATGAAACCGGGTTTGATACTTTTGCAACGTTTGAATTCAAACAATCTTACTAGAAGTTAAGTTTGAGTGCTTTGCTTGAACAAAGGCTAATTCTCTAACGGGATGAGTTTTGTGTCCGATCTCTTAAATTGTTGGCTTAACACTGAACAAATTTTGTTAGATGGCTATTCAAAGAAACAATCGGAGTGAATAAGGAGGATCCAATGTAGAATGTTATTGTGTTTGTATTTTAGCTGAGTCTACTACGGCCCAATGTTCTCTGGCTTACACAATGAGCTTTCTCAGCTGCATCATAGACATGAATGTTGGATTCTAACCAGATTTACCTTCTCTGATACTTCAGGCTTTGCTTCCTCTGATTTCCGTAGCAGCTTTTATAGTAATAGTTCATAATATTATTTATACATTTATATACAGCATTGAATTCTTTTACTTTGCTTCTTGACTCGGCCATCTTGTTTTCATGTGGATTTAAGACTGGCTTCTTTTTAATTTTTAAATATACCACATGCTTATCAACCATCAACTAGGTCTCCTTTGATGATATTCAACTGATTTTAAGCCATAAGCGCTGAAATACAGTTTTAATAACATAATTGTTGGCTAAGCTACCTGAACTTAAAGTCCTTCACTTTACTGAGTAACTCAACTCAGTAACACATGACTAAATAATAACTCCTGTATACGGTTGAACTGGCTTCTTGGTGTGTAAGGAAGGAGATATTTAGATAAAGGTCAAAGGTTACGCCTGCAATAGACTACATTACATCAAAATGTGTTTCCTTCTTATACCAGTAAAAGACTCAATCATGCTGACACCAAAAAGGTCAAAGTTATTTTTGGCTGACAAATGATTTCAGATTACTTTGATTAGAGTAATACGGTACGCAGTGGCAATGAACAACCAATTATTGTAGAGTTATCTTCTCTTTATTCATTCTTGGAAAAAAGCTTTAAAGCATTGATTGACGTGCTCCATCTTCTTTAGAGATTAGTGACACACCTAGTAATTAATGACTTTATTTACTTTATTATAACCAGTAGATAATGCTAGTTTTTCTTTGGTAAGTATTCAGAAAATTAGAGACTGCTGAAGTAAAGAAATATGACTTTAGATCCATACATGACACATTGTCTGATGAGAAGAGAAGTTGGTTGAAATTATTGGTAATATAACTCATCAGGAAGTGAACCTTCCTCATTAAGTTATTTTTAATAGTCGTTGCATCTGTAAGTGACAGCGTCCGATTTGACTGATTGGCAAAAATTAATTTTGCTATCTCATTCTTTATCTTTTTATATAAAAATAGTATAACAACAATAAAAGCATGGAAGCTCTTATATAGATAGCTAAAAACAATGGGAAACACAGACATCAACAGGTAGATGACTGAGAACAGTTGAAAGTTAGAGATTTTTGCACTATATTTTAACTGCAATTAAAACAACAAACCATAATTTGTCCTTCAAGTTTATATTAGAAAGGCAACCAAAATCATCATACCTGTACATAAGGTGTAGTAAGAATCACTAAAAACAGTTTCATACAAGCTTATTTAAAAAATGTAGAGAGTAACTGGCTCAAATGGAATATTACGTGTTTGATCAGCTAGGTCAACCAATCAAGTGTTACTGTCACCAATACAATACATCAATGTGATTGGTTCTAAGAAATCTAAAAGTGCCATAAACCATAAGCAAAGTGCAGCTCTTTAAACAAACACATTTAGGTAATTTCCAGTTTGTGACAGATTACGAGTTGTCAATAGATTAATAGAACAATCAATAGAGCAGCCAGGGAATAGATTTAACTCTAGTTGCTGCTTCAGGTAAAGGACAATCATATTTGTAAGTTCACTACTAGACAGGTAAAATACTAATTAATACCTACTAAATGCTAAATGACATACTAAGTAATACAAATATGTACATCTTCTTTTGAGTGACAGCAATTGAGGTTTTTTTCTGCAGCATTCACCTACTATGCTGACATGTTTATAAATAGATCAATCTTGCATAAGACTTATTCTCAAAAGCTTTTGTCTGATAACATTAGCTTATGGTGAATGTCAATGCTTTTAAAAGGTTGCTCTGACAGTCTTAGGCAGCCATGCCTGTTACTGAGTTACAAAATTGATAGAGAGTGTAACTCCTTATTTTCACCAACCGGTTGAATGATTCAAACAAAATTTAAACAAAAGGTTTGAAACCAAAGATTGTTAAATAGCAGGGACTTCTAAGAAGTACAGAAAACATGAATTAGATGCATTGGAAGTCGAACAACAAACGTAAGTAAAGGCGATCAATCACTGTGAAGACTGCAGCAACAAACACTTGACTAAATTGCTAAATCAAAAGTTTACAAATTAAAAGTACGAACAAAAGCCAAAGTAACTTTTACTACACACATCACATGCTATTTACTAATATTCATAAACTTACCAGCATTGTCGATGTTTATGTATTATTTACCTAAATAAATATTCCTGAGCTATTGCAGACGAGAGTGGTTGCAGAAAAGTTTGTTTTTAATCCCGATAGCGTATGACAGGGTATATGATAGCGTATAACAGGGTATATGATAGCGTATGACAGGATATATGATAGCGTATGACAGGGTATATGATAGCGTATGACAGGGTATATAATAGCGTATAACAGGGTATATGATAGCGTATGACAGGATATATGATAGCGTATGACAGGGTATATGCTAGCGTATGACAGGGTATATGATAGCGTATGACAGGATATATGATAGCGTATGACAGGGTATATGATAGCGTATGACAGGGTATATGATAGCATATGACAGGGTATACGATAGCATTTGGCAGGGTATAAGATAGCGTATGACAGGGTATAGGATAGCGTATGACAGGGCTGGGCAAAGTGCGGCTCTTTGCAAATTTTGTTACGGCTCTTTGATCTCTATGAAAATTCAAATTCTATTTACGTATATAAAATATCGTTATAATATACTGTACAAAGCTACATGTATATCTAACATGTACAAAGCTCTACAGACTGTAGAAAGTTTGTACAGAACTGTACAAACTTTGTACAGTTTTATTAGGCTTATTAGGCATAGACATATTAGGCTTATTTAAAAGTGCACTTTTACTGTGTTATATATATAGCCTGCACATGCATCATGAGTCATAATTCATGACATCATGCACATGCAGCTCTTCTGATGTAATAACGTCCGTCCGTTGCTGACCTAATGATGACAAAAATACATGTAGAATGCTCCAGAAATGTTCATCAGGAAGTCATTTCATCACGATTTCATAATGTTGGCTTATATAAGATGCTGTGCCTTAGTTGAGCATGTCATTTGCAATTAATGCATTGGGGTTAGCAATGGCGTCTTCAACAAAACGAGCCATTTCCAGGTTTACAATGGGAGCCTCACACAGTAAACAAAATAGAAATGAGACTAAAAGAGAATTCCAAGATGAGTGGACCCTGGAATATGTGCAATGTCTATTGTGTCAGGAAACAATCTCCGCTAACAAGAAGACGAACATCAAACCTCAACATCGAGCATCAACATCGAACATTAACATCAAACGACATCATGAGACGAAGCACAGAGAGTTAACTGCAACATTCTCACTAGGAACTGTAGCTAGACATCAAAAGCTAGATAAACTTTTAAAATCACTAACTTCTTCAGAAAATATGCTAGTTTCTTTCACAGCTGCTGATAAACGTTTTACAGAAGCTTCTCTCTGAGTGTCAAAGATTCTAGCGAAAGCAATGCTTCTCTATTCTCACGCTGAGATTATAAAAGAATGCATGGATGAGGCTATAGAAACACTTTTTACAGATAAGCGTGATGTGATTGATAAAGTTAAGGCAATACCACGATTTAGGAAAACTGCCTCTGGTAGAATTGAAAGCATTAATGATCATCTCAGAATGACTTTACTAACCCATATTGTGGAGGACCGGGACATGCCTGTGTACTAATTACTGCACTCACATATATATCCGCACTGTCGTTTAACCGAACCTCTCGAACTTCCCTTATTGCATGCTTGAACTGCCTTTTTATTATTATATAACTGTATCACTGAACTGCCCTTGTATTACTGAACTGCCTTTTTATTATATAACTGAACTGCCCTTGTATTACTGAACTGCCTTTTTTATTATATAACTGAACTGCCCTTGTATTACTGAACTGCCTTTTTGTTACATAACCATCATGTTGTATCTGGCGATTCCTTTGTGCTATAAATAGATCAGTAGGCGGAGTTAAACGATAGGCGCTGGCTATATAAGCCAGCGCGATAGACAGGCAGAGTTGTGCTTGATTTCACTCATACTTGTGCATACTTGTGTTAAAGATATCGATAATAAACTGCTATATACTCATACGAACTGCTTCTATTGACGCCTGCCTGGTTGGCTCACCGATTGTATAAGCAGACTCAGTGCAACCAACAGACGGAACTGCCAGGGTGACTCTAAGAAGGCTAGGAGGCGATCCACGGCCTTGTCTAGACTCGATCAGGTGTGCCATGGCACTAGAGATCCAGTCTTAAGACCAGCCATTAGTGGATCCAGACTAGCCTGGGATAGAGATCTAGAGGCAGGCCGGGGGTTTGGTTTCAGAGCAAGCCTGACTACTAGATTCTTGTCTTGGACTGACTTGACCGCCACCGGCAGGTCAGTCAGGCCTCGGACAAGGTCCGCCAGTAGCCCAGGTTGCGACTCCCTTGTTAGGACGTAAAGTTGACTCAGCTACCGGAGTCAGATCCTTTACACTGGTGGCAGCAGTGGGATTTGCTTAACCCACAACAGGACGACTAACAGGGACTAAAAAGACGACGCAGGTATGACCAGACAGACTCGCAGCGCGGAAAGACCGGAAGCGGAGGGACTTCCGTTTGCTTTTGCATTCCGGAAGTCCCTCGAATGCAAAAGCAAACGGAGGGACTAGGAGGTCTAGAGCGACTGACAGGTGTCTTGGAAAGACTGCTCGTCAACCAGAGAACACAGGGACCCCCTGCACCAAGAGAAACATTTAGAGCCCCAGAATATGACGGGAATAGCGATGTAGAGGCCTTCATCAGACAGTTCAACGATGTAGCCATTGCAAATGACTGGGGGCCAGGGTCCGCGCTGTTACACATCCGAGAGAGACTGCGAGGGCAGGCTAAGGACTGTGGACACGGGCAGACCATACACGGCGTATTTAACAACCTCCGGGCCAGGTTTGGACTGACACCCAAGGAAGCCAGAGCCAAACTGCAGGGCCTAAAAAAGGACCAGCAAGCAACGCTATTTGAGCACGCCACCCAAATAAAGAAGCTGACCGACATCGCGTTTGGGGAAATGTCAGATCGCCTAAAAGAGGAGATGGCCGTAGACACGTTCTGTAGTACGCTGGGCAATGTTTATTTGCAGCGACATCTGCTAGCGGTGCCTACTCCTACGTTGGAGGCAGCCGTGAGAGCAGGGAACGAGTACTTACAGGTTCGACCTAGTATGGCGTCTCACCAAGCCCAACCCTTCAGGTCGGACGTCAGGGCAGTCCAGCCAGACGAGACAAGACAGGGCGAGGGAGAACAGGGCGCCCCAAGACAAAGCCAAGCCAAAACAGGCCAGGCAAACTTCTGAGGGCCAGAGTTCCCAAGTCAGGAGCAGAGGTAAACCACTCCAGGGTGGCCCTCCGCTAGAGACTAGCCAGAGGCACCGACTGAATACTCAATCGCGACCAGGACCAGTACAAGCCTGCTCGATAAACCTAACAACGATTCCGATCGATCAGAAAAAAGTGAACGGACCGCCCGAGAGAAGAAAAAGCCGAGAGACCCTCGACGGAGTAGCCGAGGATATCTGGTACTCCCCCACTTCCTACGCAAGGATGGAGGCCGCGGAAGACCGCCAGAAGGGAGAGTGCAGACTCTGTGGTTTCAAAAACAAGGACGGTAGGGTAGTAAGGAGACATATTCGGCAACACTTTTGGCGCTACTGGTGCAAATGTCAGAAAAACTCATCATCATTCTTTAGTATATACAAGCATCAAAAGAAAGCCAAGGATTCCAGACTACACCCTACTATTATATACCAAGTAGATCAGGAGTGGTACACTAATTTTTGCACATACATGAAATGGACAGAGTACCCCCCGTTTGGAACCTGCCTTCCCATAAAGGATGGGAACGGGTGGGTACGAGGTAGAGGGATGGGGCAAAAACGACCCAGGACAGAGTCACCAGAAGAAAGGGGGTGTACTGAACCGGAGACCCTCCAGGACAACAGGAGAGACGGACCAGCCGACCTCCGCGTCCATTTAAACCGATGCCGAGCCACCGGAGGAAGAGAGGAGCAGGTCCAAAGGCCTTTGTCTCGAGGGTACGTAATCCCAAGAGTAAAACGGAGGGAAGCAAGACTCATCAATCCGGAAATAAACATACCGCCTAAGGGAGCTGGGACAGAGATAGCGGGAGAAAGCGAGACTGCCCTGGAGATCCACATCAATGCGGATGACATCGCTGGGGTATACACCGAAGCCGATGGCAAGACCAAGGAACCTAACAGCAACAGGGTAACCAGGGCCATCGAGAACACACGGGCCCGGCGAGAAGAGTACAACCGTAGAGCGGGAAGAGAAGAGGACCAATACCGACGTTATATCCGGATGGCCGAGGAATGCCGGGTAGAAGCTCAGAGGTTGAGAACACAAGCGCGGCGTTTCCACTGAGTTCACTTAATTGTTCACCCCTGGCCGAACAATTGGGGGGGAGAGTGTGGAGGACCGGGACATGCCTGTGTACTAATTACTGCACTCACATATATATCCGCACTGTCGTTTAACCGAACCTCTCGAACTTCCCTTATTGCATGCTTGAACTGCCTTTTTATTATTATATAACTGTATCACTGAACTGCCCTTGTATTACTGAACTGCCTTTTTATTATATAACTGAACTGCCCTTGTATTACTGAACTGCCTTTTTTATTATATAACTGAACTGCCCTTGTATTACTGAACTGCCTTTTTGTTACATAACCATCATGTTGTATCTGGCGATTCCTTTGTGCTATAAATAGATCAGTAGGCGGAGTTAAACGATAGGCGCTGGCTATATAAGCCAGCGCGATAGACAGGCAGAGTTGTGCTTGATTTCACTCATACTTGTGCATACTTGTGTTAAAGATATCGATAATAAACTGCTATATACTCATACGAACTGCTTCTATTGACGCCTGCCTGGTTGGCTCACCGATTGTATAAGCAGACTCAGTGCAACCAACAGACGGAACTGCCAGGGTGACTCTAAGAAGGCTAGGAGGCGATCCACGGCCTTGTCTAGACTCGATCAGGTGTGCCATGGCACTAGAGATCCAGTCTTAAGACCAGCCATTAGTGGATCCAGACTAGCCTGGGATAGAGATCTAGAGGCAGGCCGGGGGTTTGGTTTCAGAGCAAGCCTGACTACTAGATTCTTGTCTTGGACTGACTTGACCGCCACCGGCAGGTCAGTCAGGCCTCGGACAAGGTCCGCCAGTAGCCCAGGTTGCGACTCCCTTGTTAAGACGTAAAGTTGACTCAGCTACCGGAGTCAGATCCTTTACAATATAAACCAGGCGGATTACTTTTCAATCACCATTGATAAATCTACTGATATAATGGATGTAGCTCAATTAGCAGTCTTCATAAGGTATGTAGGCTACTGTGTGTATCCCAGTGTTGTCAAGAACAGTCTACTTGTATTCATTCAATGTATACTGTACTCAAGCATAATACATTGGGTTTCTATATGCGCATCAATTTGACAATTATAACGAGATAATGGTTGTCGTATATACGGCTGACGTATTTAGGTCAACTTCGCCGATCTTCTTCTTCGAGATATTATGATATCTTACACTACCAATCACTGACTACGCTTGATCGCTAATTTCCGTGCCAGTTGCTATTAACATCTGTGACCTAACGCATTGCTTTCACATTCACTAAGAGCAAACAAAAAAGGAAAAGGTAACAACATTGACAATCAGGTATGCTTTTGTTCATAGCAATTCAAGTAATCAATACGCTAGCGTTTGTGATAACAAAGCATAGCACTGAATTTCTTAGCCAGTGGGAGTTTGACGCCAGCTAAGTTGATCGCAATTAATTGTTGGTAATTAAAAAGTGTGATGGTAGGTTTGGCGTCGAAATCAGTCAAGCAGGTTTGTATAAAGATTTCTTATTCAACTTATTATGATTGTATTCAGCACTTTCCTTGAGTTAAAAGATAAGTTACCCAAAGTTTAGTAGATTTTATCAGAAAGTATTAATCTTTTTCTATCATTTGAGTTTGATTTTGATGCTTGAAGTGATCTGACTGCCAGTATGCTTCAAGATTAAATTAAAAAGACTTCATTATGATTAAAACACTCAAAAGAAAAGTCTGTGTAAAATGACATCCCTATTTGTTACCACTGGCTACAGTTGATACCGGATATTCCGTTCTAGTTGAAATGTTACTCGTCTCTATTCTGTCAGTCTCTTTGAGATTATAAACACCATAATCTTACTTTCACTTGAGCTGAATGTTTTAACCGCAGTCAAGTTTTATCGATTTTAATTTTGAAACATCCAGCAAACCACAAGGAGAAGATAATAAAGAAGCCTGATGTATGTCAGTATTTTAGTGGAGCTCGCACAGCGGATTACCACAGAATGAACAGAGATTTGAGAGCGAGTATGGATACCATAGAAAGGGAGCAGAGGTATATTTGCCAAGTTATGAAATGTTAGCCATCATTATTACAAAATATGCAATTCATGACATACCATGTATATTGCTTATAGTTGCTTGCTGGCTGACAATTTATTACAATAAGATTTTACCAAAGTTTTACGACACTTGACTGCGTCATGGTTTTAAACACGGCCATAAAAGCTACACGTAGACAATATTTTAAATTAACAGAATTAATATGTTATATCAGGCAGATTTAAGAGCAAATTATTCATGTTACACAGCTCTATGTAAATATAGACAGAGCTAAGCAAGTGTGTATTATCTCGCAAAGTTCCCTGAAACTTAGAATAGTCATACAATTTTACAGAATAAAAATTAGTTCTGAGGGGAAATCACTACGGAGTTCTACACGCAATTATCCCACAAGGACTACCCTTAGAGGTGAACAAGGTCAACTGGATGAAACTGCCACCAAAACTGAAATAACCAAACTTTATCAAAAGATTGGCCAAACACTAACATCACCATATGTAAGTAACAAATGCTCTCACACATCTTTAGGTGATGTAAGTTACATGCGCTTTCATCTAACAACATAATACGCAACTACTCATAATTTTAGCTAGTACTAACATGTGTAACTACTCATAATTTTAGTTAATATTAACATATGTAACTACTCATACGTTCAGCTAGTATTAACATATGTAACTATTCATACTTTTAGCTTATATTAACATATGTAACTACTAATACCTTTAGCTAATATTAACATATATAACTACTAATACTTTTAGCTAATATTAACATATGTAACTACTCATACTTTTAACTAGTATTAACATATGTAACTACTCATACTTTTAGCCAATATTAACATATGTAACTACTCATACTTTTAGCTTATATTAACATATGTTGCTACTCATACTTTTAGCTTATATTAACATATGTAACTACTCATACGTTTAGTTAATATTAACATATGTAACTACTCACGTTTACTTGGACTCATGTTTCCTATCTATATTTCCTTTTATTGCAATTATATTTGCTCTACGTACTCTTCCTTCTAAACTCAACCTATGAATTTTGCATATGCTTCTTTTTTATTGTGTCTCATGCACAGTGTTGTGTTTGCTGTTTAGCTCATTAGACTTGTACCGGGTACTGAATGTTATTTCCATCAACTGTGGCTGCCTGTATGTTTTGATTGTATGTCATCATCATGTCATCATCATCATTGTAAGACTTTATATGCCGATGTCTTGTTGTAATAAAGTTAGTTATACACATGCACCTAACGGAGCAAGAGATTCGCCTCAATAATAGTTAGTTGCACTGCACCATGGCACCAATACATCAAGGCTGAAGTATTAACAAATGCTAGTTAAGTACAACAATTGGCGATGAGGATAAACAGTAGAGGACCTGGGTGGGGATTCAGTTACACCGCTGTGGATTAATGATCATGGCTGGTGCATCTATACCATCGTTGTCGGAAGGAGGAGTGGATGTGTTCTTGGAGCGGCTACAAAATTATTTTTTAGTACAGAAAGTTAAGCCGGAGGTTCAGGTACACACACTGCTGCTAGGTCTTAGCAAAAACAGTATTCTTTAGTTAGAGACCATGCCACTCCCGGACTACTGTCAGCTATGACATACCTGGAAGTTGTCGATATTCTAAAAATACATTTTAAAAGTACTCACAACAGGATGACAGAACGAGCGAGGTTCCGTGAAGTAAGATGAGCGGAAGGTGAGTCTGTCAGCGACTTTGTGGCGCACTTAAAGAATGCTTCAAGGTATTGTGACTTTGGCACAACATTGAACGAAAATTTAGTTGAGCAGTTCCGCAGTGGGATTAATGACCCTTCAATACGAGACAAACTGATCGACATGCCATCTACCCACAGTGAGGACATTGATAGAATAGTAGCTAGGGCTCAAGAAATAGAGCTCAACAATAAACTTAGTAACTTATTAGCATCCTCTAACTCTAATGGACCGGCTGTGCAATCTGTTAGGTCTAAGCGCTCACAGCAGACTTCTTCCATCGGAGGTACCGCATCGCAGAAGTCGGTAAGCCGTAGATGTTTTCGGTGTGGCAAGCTAAATCATGTAGCCAATGACAGATCCTGCCCAGCTAGAGGGAAGAAATGTAACAAATGTGGTAAAATTGGGCACTTTGCCAACTCTAAATTCTGCAAGGATAATAACGGACAAGTAGGTAATGTGGACAATGATGAAGCTGTTGAGGACTCCAATGTATCGACAGATGATGAGAGTAGACTATACGCGGTGAAGCAGCGACAACAGGTAAAGACTCCAAGATGTACTGTGAAGTTAGAAGGTCAGGTAGTTTAATTCATCGTAGACACAGGAGCTTGTGAAAACATAGTTCTGTTTAGTGTATATGACAAACTGTCTACGGAGGTTAGACTGCTGCCAGCAAACAAGCAATTATTTGGCTATGGAACAAACACTAAGTTGAATGTTTTAGGCTTTTTTAGAGCAAACATTGCTGTGTGTGACAAATCTGTTGTTTCTAGTTTTTATGTGTTCAAAGGTGATGCTAGATGTTTAATGAGTTATAAGACTGCTGAGGCACTAGGTATTATTTCGTTGAAAGCTGATGCAGTCATTGGGTGCATTTTGCCTGACAGCACAAATGACATTTTGAAACAGTTTCCTAGAGTTTTCAATGGAGTGGGAAAGTTGAAAGGCGTGAAATTGAAACTGCACATTAATAGAGATGTGAACCCTGTAGCGCAGCCTGTTAGGAGATTGCCATTTGGTTATAGAGAAAAAGTTAAGGCAAAGCTCCAAGAACTGGTGGACAACGATGTAGTAGAGACTGTCTCTGGGGTTGGTACCACATGGGTGAGCCCGCTTGTTTGTGTTCTACAGGACTCGGGGGAGGTCCGCCAAACCGTCGATATGCGACTTGTGAACAAAGCAATAGTTAGAGAGCGCCACCCGATACCCACTACTAAAGAAATGCTTGTTGGTTTGCAGGGGGCTAAAGTTTTCTCAAAACTTGACTTAAAACAAGGTTTCCATCAAATTGAGTTGGATGAAAGCTGTAGAGATATAACGACTTTTATCATACCTTACGGCTTGTATAGGTACAAGAGACTAACTATGGGTTTAAACAGTGCGCCTGAACAATTTCAGTATACTATCCAAACAGCTTTGTTGGGGCTAGAAGGTATTCAAAACATGGCGGACGATATTATTTTGCATGCAGAAAGCTGAGAGGAACATGACAAGCGCTTGTTAGCACTGCTGAATAGGCTACAGAAGTTAGGTTTAACACTAAACAGTAGAAAGTGCCAATTCCGCTTGAATTCAATTAAGTTTCTGGGCTATGTAGTTTCGGAACATGGGATATCTGCTGATCCTGCAAAGGTAGAGTCTATACTGACGTTTTCAAGGCCAGAAAATGCTTCAGATTGCCGTAGTTTTATGGGGCTGGTGAACTTTGTAGGTCAATTTGTACCTGACCTAGCCACAATTGCTGAGCTAATTAGACGCGTGACACACAAGGAAGTGAAATTTAAGTAGGGTGCCGACCAGCAGCAGGCCTTTGACAAGATAAAGTCTTCCATGGCTAAGGCTGAGACACTTGCACATTTTGACCCAAGCGCTAAGATTGTGGTCGTGACAGATGCTAGCCCATATGGCTTAGGTGCTGTATTACTGCAGAAAAATGCTAGTGGGGACAGAATAGTGGCCTATGGGCATAGGAGCTTGTCAGAAGTAGAGCGTAGGTATAGCCAAACAGAACGTGAGGCACTCGCTTTAGTATTTGCATGCGAGCACTTTAGACTTTACTTACTGGGCAACGAATTCGAGCTAGTAACAGACCACAAACCTATTGAGACAATTCTTAATAGGCCAAACTCTAAGCCTTCATCAAGGCTAGAGAGGTGGGCACTAAGGTTGCAATGCTTTAGGTTTAGGGTGTTGTACAGTCTGGGAAGTGCAGCATCGCTGACCCATTGTCTAGGTTGTGTTCAAATTTTAAGAACTTGTCACCGATAAACAGAGTTATGCGTGTAACTGAGGCCCATGTGGGAAGTGTGGCTAAGGCAGCTGTGCCTAGTGCAATGACCTGGGATGACATTAGGAAGGCATCACTGGAATGTTCAGAGATTACTAATGTTATTGACTCATTAAAGGCTAATAATTTGACTAGGTGTAGCGGTGCATACGCAGCTGTCAGAACTGAACTTGCTGAATGCGAAGGGGTATTGCTAAGGGGAGATAGAATCGTAATGCCAATTAGCTTGAGAAGTCGTGCACTTGACTTGGCGCATGAAGGTCACCAAGGGCTAGTCAAAACAAAGCGGAGAATTAGATCCAAAGTTTGGTGGCCCAAGATAGATAGTGACTGTGAAAAAGCATGCAAGTCTTGTGTAGATTGTTTAAAAGTCAGCTCCCCTGACCCACCTGCACCATTGTCAATGACTAAATTTCCGGAAAAGCCTTGGAACTACCTTAGTATGGATATTCTTGGGCCTTTGCCTACAGGTCAACATATTCTGGTAGTAGCAGATTATCATAGCAGATTTTTCGAAGCTGCGTTTATGAAACAAATTACGGCTGACAAAATTGTGGACTTTCTTGATGTGACATTTGCTAGATATGGCATTCCAAGTGCTCTAAGAACAGACAATGGTCTGCAATTTGTTTCCACAGTGTTTCAAGATTTCTTGACAGAAAATTGTGTAAAGTGGTTTTCAATCACGCCCCTCTGGCCACAGGCCAATGGAGGTGTAAAAAAAGTGAATCGCACATTGCTAAAATCATTGAGGATAGCGTACAATAACGGTTTGCCATTACATAAGAAGCTTAGGAAATTTTTGGTTGCCTATAGGTCTACACCACACAGTACGACAGGTGTAGCACCTTTTACTCTCTTGTTTGGCAGAGAGATGAAAACTAAGCTACCTAGTGTAAATATTGAGACTAGTGCTGAATTACTGCAAAAAACTGCCGCAGATAGAGATGCAGTGATTAAAACAAAAGCGAAGGTGCATGCAGATGTGAGAGTTAGGGCTAGAGATACTGACATTGTAGTGGGCGACAAAGTGTTGTTACAACAAACTAAGTCCAACAAGCTTGACACTACATTTGGGGCTAAACCATACACAGTAGTAGGCATGGAGAGCTCTGAGATAATTTGTGAAAATGAGGAAAGTAGTAGCAAGGTACGGCGTAATATTTCTTTTGCCAAACGTTTGCCGGCGCAGAGCGAGGGTGAAGCTGAGGGTACCCATAGCATGGGGGGCAAATCTGGGGGTTTGCACATGGGGGATCAGGTCCAGCGGCAGTCTTCTCGACAAAGTTGTCCACCCATACGATTTGGTGATTAAAGAGTTCATTAGATCATGCCATCAGCTAATCCACTAGAAAAAAAATTCCACTACCATAATCACACAGGTTTATATGTTGTAGTTTGCTTTCCACTTATAGTTTGATTGTGCTATATGTGAGCTATAGTCTGAGTTCTACTATGAAGTTTTATTTGGGTGTAATATATGTTATAGTCTGCTTTTCATTTTAGAGCTTTCTAACCTTCTGTGTGTCTCCTATATACTATGCTTCATATTTCTAGAGACACAACATAAATATTGTTTTCTTTTATTAAATCATTATTGTGTGTTTTTATCTAAGGAAGGAAAGGGTTGCTGTGTTTGCTGTTTAGCTCATTAGACTTGTACCGGATACTGAATGTTATTTCCATCAACTGTGGCTGCCTGTATGTTTTGATTGTATGTCATCATCATGTCATCATCATCATTTTAAGACTTTATGTGCCGATGTCTTGTTGTAATAAAGTTAGTTATACACACGCACCTAACGGAGCAAGAGATTCGCCTCAATAATAGTTAGTTGCACTGCACCATAGCACCAATACATCAAGGCTGAAGTATTAACAAATGCTAGTTAAGTACAACATACAGCATAAGCTTTTATGTACCGGACTGCATCTTCTGTTGCTAAATACCTATAAAAAATGTGCAAAGTTTGTTAAGTTAAAATAGGATTATCTGAAAAGCTCATTTTCGCATGTTAAGACTTATTGTGAAGGGTACCTGCAGTGCTCCTTTTTCAGCACCACATGTGAGCTCTGAAGATTAACTCCAGGTGTTTCAGTTTCAATACATATTTGCTTAGCTTATATATAATGTTGTAGAGAAAACAACTATTTAAAAGCTGGTGGAAATTAGCTCTGGCTTTTCTCTCTATTGCTCCTTCTTATACTGTATATGAAATTCTAGCAGTAGGCTCCTCCTGCTCTGTGTATTACCTAAGTCGAGCTGGTCCAATTCAAGCTGTCCTGGGTCACTCCAAGTTGGTATTATCTGGTGATTTACGGTAATGCGCAGTCCTTTACAATACTGCTAAGTTTCATGCTCACAATTCTTGCAAAATTTCTAGTGCCAACTAAAGCTATTTAAAGTTTGCATGAAAAAGAAAACCTGTTGTTTACTGATGTCACAAAGTCACGCTCTATCTTCCACACTCTTTTTATAAACATAACAGTATAACAGATAGCTGTATGTATATAGAAATGACTAAAGAGAGTTTAAATGTTTGTTACTAGTATTTCTACGTTAGGCTGGGTGCTGAGAAAGCATGGAGCTGTTCAGCAACCACTAAGTAGAAGTATGGACAATATATTAGTCTTTAGTCACATACTTCTTTAACATTTGAACATTGGAAATATTTAAAAATTAGGATATTCCATTATAACCAATCTAAAAACAATTATCTTTAAATTGCTTAAAACTTTACTTAAAATGCTATGCTATGAGAACCTGCAACTTTTCACCCAAACAATGTTCCACTAAACTGTCCGATGAAGGACAGTCTTTAGTTTTTAAACTGTCAACAAAAGCATATATTACTTCAGACTATATATAAACACAAAGCAGTAAAGTAGTAGACCATATACTAATCATAATAAGATTTACATGAATATTCCTTGACTTGTAATAAATTACAGGCACTGGCTGGCTCAATTTCATTGGCAAATGAGTTCTCTGAAAAAGCCGATGAAATAAATCATTTCTATAAAGACCGAAGGCTGATCATTATAATGGCTATTGGAATTATCATCACGTTTATATCAACAGCCCTTATCATAACGTTAGAGTTTGAAAATGAGTTGGTAAGTTGAACAATAGATTTTAAGTAGGTGGTATCAATATTCTACTGTTTGTTTCTCTGACAACTTTAACCTAAAATATATTTAGAACATTTAATAGACTTTTTCAAAAATGCATCTGCAGATGATGATTACATGCCACATAGCACTAGATTACTCATGTTATAGGCTTTTCTACAGACACCCACATCTTGCTAGTTTATTTAGTAGCTGTGAGCCAAGTACAAAATAAACTTACATACTTTCTATAAAAAATGTTCACTCATCTTTGTAAATCTTAGTGGATAGTAGTGTCCACTCAAACTCACGTCTCTTATTATAGACCTGGAAGTTTGAGCACTTGCCTCAAGATCTTAACCGTTTTCAAAAGCGTGCTTTTATGCAACTCAATTATGTTAATCATTGTCAGTATTTGGACAAGCCTGAGTAGATATGCAAGTGATATTGCATGAATGCTTTCATGTCTAACAGAATCACACTTGTTCCTACATGAAAGTACCTTTTAATATTCTCTTTGAGTGGGAGATATTTGTCTACTTTTAACTTTCTTTATTGTAGTCATTGGGTTTGGTTGTAGTCATTGGGTTTTGTTGTAGTCGTTGGGTTTTGTTGTAGCCATTGGGTTCTATTGTAGTCATTGAGTTCTGTTGTAGTCGTTGGGTTCTGTTGTAGTCACTGGGTTCTATTGTAGTCATTGAGTTCTGTTGTAGTCATTGGGTTCTGTAGTAGTCATTGGGTTTTGTTGTAGTCATTGGGTTAACCCCATCAGGCGCTTCTCACCAGTTTCGTGGTTTATTGAGGCCATACTCATTGTAGTCATTGCACAGGCTGCTATACACTGCACCTTCCATACGATTATGCCACTCAGTGTATACGTTTCTTGCTTCTTATCTGCCTGCATTCACTGATGGTGTGTTGGATAGTCTCTGAAGCATCCTTGCATAGTACATGTATGATCATCTATTGTGTGACCAATCAAGGCGCTGCCATGATTAGTGATTCTTTAATGGCCGCTAGGTCACCTATGATTGGCGTCCAGCAGAGGTCGCCAGCTCCGGATACTTGTAGGCATCATGGAGCATCATGTACCAGTCTAGTTCTTCATCATCAATATGCGGTTTAATTGTCACACCAATCTAGGTGAATTCAACTAGAAACTTGCCTATGGCAGTCAAAGAGGCTGCCTAGACTTTTGTTTGCATAGGCACATGTTTGCAAAAATACAGGATAGGCCGAAGATGGCCAAATGATTTTGGCCATGATCCACTTCAGTCAAATCTGACAAATTAAGGTTCCACAACAAGCTGAAGATGTGCATTTTTATTTCTCATTTTATAGTAAAATGGCGCCAAATATAATTTTAAAAAGTTTACTTATTTGCATAATTGGACTATAAATCAGTGAATAAATGTGCTGTAATAAATGTCTGATATCAGTGAAAAAAATGATGACTGGGCTTTGACTACACAATACTATTAAACGTGGTTTGTCTCTACTTACAGCAACTCTTACAAGTTGATGAAGATGACTGTTTGTAAGTCGTGTTCTATGATTGTTTTTCACAAAATTAATTGCTGAAAACAATGATTTGCATAACTAAGTGGAGGTTAAGCAAGTAAGTTGTCTTCTAACTAGCCAAGTAGTTATTGGTTGTTTTTCCAAGCTTCCATGTGATGACCAAAACATAATTGGATCTGCGATAAAAACCTCATCTCCTTTAAGATTGCAAAGCCCACAGATTGTAAGTTGAGTTTTCCAAGTGCCATTAACGACAATGAACAGCGGATGTGACACATAATCTATGACAGAACAGATTGGGTGCAATGGATTCCTACCAGACCAGGGCAGTACTTAGCTGTGCTACCCGGCGTTGCCCGGGTTATAAAAAAGTTTTTGGTCAGAAAATTGATTTGCATTTAACATATGACAACATTTGCCATTCTAACTTTCAAACTACATATCATGACAAAAGTTTTTTGTGAAATTGAAATAAATTAAAAAAGAAAATAAAAACAACCGCAAATGTTTTCAAACTTTGTCAAACAACTTTTAAATTTTATATCAGGAGGAAAATGCTTTGTGCAAGTCAAATAAGTTACACAAAATAAAACGATTATAAAAAGGTTTAGATGTAAATGTGAAATAATTAGCAAGTAATGGCTAAATTAAGTAGGTTGTCCTACGATTACAATAAAAGATGATTCAGTAATTGATACAGATTGATACAATTGATCGATTGATACAGATTGATACAATTAACACGAACTGAAGAAACAAAATAACAATCCTGAATATGTGTAATTGATAATAATAATTCTGGCTATAGCTACAGTCATGTCTTACTGCATAGACCTATTAACTATACTAGACTGGGCAATCCAATGCATCACGGCTCAGCATTGTGTCCTACTTAAATAGCCACATTCTTCACGACGTAACGTCAACGCTTTGTTCACTGGCAGCTGGTCAGGCAAGCGAGTCATCATTGTTTACATTGAAAAAATGACAGAGACAGCTTTGTTGCTACATGTAATTTGACATAACTACTAAAGTACACAAGATATTGGTTTAAAATTTTAGATGCAAAGCTTATACACTATGCATTTCCTACTCTGCAAATTTGTAAACATAAAGTGGAATATTTCATATGTAAAGTGCCAGTAAAGATGTATATTGATCTATTCAAAAAATATTGCAAAATTATCAATGTTGCCCTATGCTATGGGCTAACATGTCAGATAGCTAGGTGTACAAAATGATTTCAAAGGCATACACACTGGTACATCGTACACTGATTGCAGTCTGCCATGAATATAAATGTTGGGTCTTAGGTGTTATGCAAACAGCATCAGAAAATAGGTTTATGTTCACTTTGTTGCTTTGTTCACTTTGCCTAGTCCAGGCCATAGTTTTAAGTAGGAAGCCATGGAGAGTGGAGCAACTACCAGCACTGGAAATGATTCGAAGGTAAATTTTACTCCAATTGTTATCAAGTGTGGTTGTGAGAGGTACCTAGATATGAAGAGCAAGAAATCTTGCGGATTTTTCCAAGATATGCATACAAATAATAGTTTTTTTCAAAATGTTTCTTATAGTTCATTGCTGGCACTAATATTTGAAAAGTTGCTTCGCACAAAGAGGTGCCAACCGCGAAGTAGACGAAGTGTTGCCCATTTCATGAAGTTTTTCATCATCATGGCAGGTGGACATAGGCTAGTAAATGAGTATGGTGATGGCTGTGCTATATTTAGAAGTGTATTTAAACCCATCGAAAATATTTTTACTTTATGATGGTCTCATAAGAATGCAATTATTTACTGATTATTTTGCAGGACAAGAGTAAAATTTTTTGCTGTGCATTTGGTTGTTCTAATACTCCAACAAAAGACAGTTAACTCAGTTTCCACACCTTTCCATCGGAAGAAAAACACCTAGACATATGTAACAAGTGGATAGACACCGTGAAACGTAAGGACTGGATGCCTTCCAAATACTATGCGCTCGGCAATGATCTCCTGCAGACCTCCTGGTCTGACGATGGCTGCCATACTAAAGCCTACTGCTGTACCAAGGGTATTTGATTCTCTGCCAAAATATTTACAACCAACTCAACTAAAGCATAGCTGACTGTTATGCCGACCAACACTATCTAAATCATCTCCACCAGACCGAGATGAGCCAGTCCTGAAACCTTCACTTTGCTATGAAGAGCCAACAGCCGCCAAGCAATCTGAAGAGATCATTCCCGACCCTCTGCATACATGTAAGCGTACCTCGTACCTTGAAATAGGGAATTAAATTTTTCAAACATTTCGTGAGGCCAAGTATCTACTTCTGTACAAGCTTGAACAGGAGCATATAGAAACACTGCCCTCAAAGATTCGGGCCAAGGGAGGTTTCAACAATAATCCAGATGTCTGTAGCTTCAAATCTGCACTGAAAGCTCGACTAGTGAAAACAGACATCACACCTAGCACGAGTGCTAACTGTCTTGATTGTGATAGCTCAGATGGCTCCTGCTCACTACTTCACTCATCTAAACGAAGAAAAATTCATGTAGAAAGTGACGATAACTTCCATGATTATTTGGAATCAAGCAAATGGCTGGAAATCGATCTGTCAAAATTTGTCTCGGACATAGTGGAGTACATCGGTAGGTAAATACAACCAATTCCTCCAAATTTTTTACAAAACAAGAGATCTGGCACACATTGCAGCCTTGCTGCATGTGCTAAACTGCATGACTGCCCATATTGTGGTACATGATTTAGGTACGTACATGTATTTTTGTATTAGCTACTTTCACTTATTGTTAGTGTATAGAACAGATATACAGGTAGCAGAGTGGCTTGAAATAATACTGCAGCAAATCAGTGAGATGTAGGTAAATTTATTTTACGGTTGATACATATACTTTTTATAATAATATTAACATATGATATTTATTTAGCAGGTTATGGGGTACGGAGCTTAAAACTCAACTGCAATGACTGCACCAGCTTTATAGCCTCCTGTCCAGGTTTACGCACCAGGGACGATGCGACGCTAATCAGTGTAAAAGATAGAGGTGGTCTGTTTACACCTCATCCTGTCATCACAAAATATGTCTAGGCTGAGAACAGATCATATGGCAGTGTGTCAACTTACAAGGAATCACTGCAGACATACACAAGCTGGTAGTCACGAAGACTCTTTCATTGGTTTTACAAAGCAATTTGCATCAGGAATTTCCATGCTCAAGTCACAGCGCAGCGTTAATTAAAACTATCACATCCAGATATGTCAGAATTAGAATTCACCATGAGGCTACAAAGGTAGCAGCTAACAAGAGTAATCTTAGATCAAAGCTCAGCCGACTGGTCGTCTTTAGTCATGTGTAGCCTGTCAAAATATGTCTAGAAAAGTGTACCATTTGTCGTTTGTTTTCTACAATTTTTCTGATGTTGTTTGCATAACACCTAAGACCCAACATTTATGTTCATGGCAGACTGCAATCAGTGTACCATTTACCAGTGTGTATGCATTTGAAATCAGTTTGTACACCTAGCTATCTGACATGTTAGCCCATAGCATAGGGCAACATTGATAATTTTGCAATATTTTTTGAGTAGATCAATATACATTTTTACTGGCACTTTACATATGAAATATTCAACTTTATGTTTACAAATTTGCAGGGTAGGGAATGCATAGTGTATAAGCTTTGCATCTAAAATTTTAAACCAATATCTTGTGTACTTTAGTAGTTATGTCAAATTACATGTAGCAACAAAGCTGTCTTTGCCATTCTTTCAATGTAAACAATGATGACTCACTTGCCTGACCAGCTGCAAGTGAACAAAGCGTTGACGGTACGTCGCGAAGAATGTGGCTATTTATCACTATGTTTTCATGGTGCGCAGTACTGCGAAGCAGCCCCCTCCGATGTCGAGAGGATTGTACGTTTCCATGCTGCGCAGTGGTTTTCAGCAAATACCGCAAATTAGCCAGAGAAGAGAAATTGTATTAATCGAATCGCCTGATAGAGAAATAGAATCGATCACGGATACCGAACGTCATAAACGGTCTTTTTATGATTCTGTCGTCATTATACTTTTATTTACAATACACATTCACAAGGTTTCACAAACCTTAACACACTTTTTACATAGTAATATATTTTTAATAAAGTATTTTCAAGTAATATATTATTTAAACGTTAATTTAGGACTTGCCACCTATTTTTCGAAAAGTGTTGGCATCGATAACAAATTCCAGGAAAGTAATCACCTCATCATCCTCGTGAATGCAGACCATAATTAAATTTAGGTCAAAGAAGATCGGAAGAACAGTAAAAAAACAAGATTAGCAGGACAACCTTTGTACTAGTTTATGGCCCTCGAAGAATCCGTCTCCACGGCATGAGAGCTATGCGCAGCCACTGTGCAGTCGCTGTTTCCTTGCTGCGATTTTGCACTGGCGTCGCACTGATCAGTGCGCAGTGATTTCAGTGCGAAGACGCCGTTTCCATGATTCGGAGATAGCGCAACTCCGAAGCACTGCGCATCATGGAAACATAGTGTATGTAGGACACCGTGTCTTCGCAGTGCCCTCTAGTATAGTTAATAGGTCTATGGCTTACTGTCATTGGAAGCCTAACCTTATTAACTAGCTTAGTGGAGTTTTCCATTGGCAATATGCCAGGCCATTAGCTTGAAAGGTACAGTTGTTTGACAAAGTTTTAAAACCTTTACAGTTGTTTTTATTTTTCTCATGATATGTAGTTTGAAAGTTAAAATGGCAAATGTTGCTATACCAAATACAAATCAATTTTATAAATACAAATCAATTTTCGGTCCAAAGACTCTTCTATTACACCGGCAATGCCGGGTGGCACAGCTAGTATATATATATATATATATATATATACAGTCAAACATGGATAACTCGTCCACAGATAGCTCGAACACATGGTTAATTCGAACATTTCCTTTGGTCCGTTCCCACGTAATGATAAATTGCTATAGATAACTCGAACTCAACACTGTTAATTCGAACTGTTTTTTTGCCCAACGGCTACCGAAACGGTTGTTATCGCTTTAGAAAATCACTTTGTTCAAAGCCATAGAGGTAAACTTCATCTTTTCGTAATTCATAAGCGTCGTTATTACCACCATCGGCAAAATATTTTTGTCAACGACTTTTCTAAAAGTTTGGTGAAATTTGATTTATACTGCGATACGATGAATAGCACGGGCTAGCCGGGTCACGCGCGCAAGGATTTTCGCCACGCACATACAAAACAAAAATCGCATGTTGTTTTGTATGTGCGTGGCGAAAATCCTTGAGTGCGTGACCCGGCTAGCCCGTGATGAATAGTTTTCCGACGTTGATTCCGTGTTGAATCAACGTCGGAATGTTGAATGTTTAAAACGTCTTAAAAAATGTTGTAATTAAACGTATACGTTGTCTGAGCTACAAAAAACTATTCATCATTTGACCTAAACACAGAATACGTGTGTACATTCAATAAGTATCTATTAAAAAAGCGTGAGTGATATAGAATGTACCGTAAAACCTCGTAAAACTTCTAATTGAACTGCCTCGGAGTGTTGCTCTTAACGAATCCCAGGTAAAGTAAGGTAATCTGCATAAACTTCAAGAAAAAACAGCAAAATTGATCGTGAGTAAAACCCCAAAAGAAAAAAATGTCTTTTCTTTTGAGCATTTCAACAACGATCAAGTTTTGCCAATGTCAATCTGAAAAACGTCCTGGCAATAACATCACCTCAAACAACAAACCAATCTCAAGTGATAGAAAAATCTCTATACTTTTTCATGAAAACGTTTTAAACTTTACATTAGAAGCATTTAATTTGAAACAAGCCATTTGTGCTTTTGATTTATATTATAGTTTGCATATGTACATGTATCTACTAATAAGTAAATATAGTAGGACACTGTACTGTCACAAGTCCAAATAAGTAAATATATGGACTTGTGACAGTGCTCTGATAACTTGAACGCTCTGATAATTCGAACACTTTTGCTCGGTCCCTTGAAGTTCGAGTTATCCATGTTTGACTGTATATATATATATATATATATATATATATATACAGTTGTTTTAAACTTAACTTTAACTTTCATTTTTACCCAATTTTATATATATATATATATATACTAGCTGTGCCACCCGGCGTTGCCCGTGTAATAGAAGAGTATTTGGACCGAAAAGGGATTTGTATTTATAAAATTGATTTGTATTTGGTATAGCAACATTTGCCATTCTAACTTTCAAACTACATATCATGAGAAACATAAAAACAACTGTAAAGGTTTTAAAACTTTGTCAAACAACTGTACCCTTCAAGCTAGTAGCCTGGCATATTGCCAATGGAAAATTTCACTAAGCTAGTTAATAAGGTTAGGCATCCAATGACGGTAAGCCATGACTTTGAGTCTGCATTGTTGTCCAGCTCAGCAGTTCTAGTAATAGCTATAATAGCCGGAAAACAGATGGACTTTGAGATATATATATTTATATAGACTAGCTGTGCCGCCCGGCGTTGCCCGTGTAATAGAGAAGTATTTGGACAGAAAATTGATTTGTAAACATATAACAACATTTGCTATTCTAACTTTCAAACTACATACCATGAGAAAGGTTTTTTGTCTTATTAACAATGAGAAGTAGTGAAAGTTTTGCTATTAGCAAGTTTAATAATGTGAGCAAACAGCTTCTCTTGACGTTATGCTATGACCCGCTTCACACACAAAGCAGTTAGGTTTTGCTCTGACATAATGACTTGTATTGGCAGGCTAGCAATTCAACTTCCGTAGTCCTGTGGTCAAGGCATCAGATTGGTGAACGGCTTGATCTGAGATCGAGTCCTCTTCGGTATGGAATATTTATTCCAAGATTTTAAGATCTATAGCCGGATTTCCAACAAACACACTAACACACAGACTTTGAGAAATATATATATATATATGATGGTTTATGATGCTAAATATTTGCAGAACAAACTTTATTTACTCATACCTATGATGCTGCCTCTGGTATTGCTGATACTTGTCGTCATTGGATGGCGATGCCTCATGACCTTTTCTGGTTGCTTGTTGCTGTCAAGAAGGCTAAAAGGATTAGAAGAATACATGAACCTATGTGAGATATCTGCTGACCAGTTTGATCAGATATTTGAGGAGGTATGTGCCTTTTGATTGGCTTGTTAATCAAACACAATAATACCGAACTCCTTTTTCTTGATTTAACTTTGCTGGTAGTATAGGTAAGTTGCAAAAACTAATTGTCTTCATTGCTTGTTTATTCATATAATTTTTTTGTTTCAAGTTCATGTGTGAAAGATAACCAAATTTGATTGAGGTTGTTGTGTTTGAATAGTTACCAGTAGATATTTTAATACTAGAAATTCCCCTGTCATACAGCCCACGACCAAAGAGATATTGGAAAAAAGAAAGGGTACTGATGGTTGAGAAATGCAATATTAGCAATCAAATGGCACTGCGGTGCAATAGGATAACTGCAATGGTAGCTGTAATGTACTGGGTGTGGGTGTTATTATATACAACAAACAACAATAATGAAAGGAAAAGATTATATGTTTATATCTTTCTCCCTGCAATAGGAGAAATGCAATATTGGCCAATATTAGAAGTAAAATGCACTGATATTATTAGAATAACCAATGTTATTAATATAGTAGTAATAGAAAACCAATGTACAATTTTGTTTACATTTCAAAACGCCATAGCTAACAATATCAAGAAGTTGTGATATTTATATAGATTTTAGAAAATCTATTTAACAAAACTATTTAGAAAAAATAATAACAGTAACTTACTGCCCATCATCGATGTTGTTAGTGTGATTATAAGACTTCAATAGTCATCCAAACTTATAATTAAATATTGTAACAATCTCATAAGAATCGTTAGAAAAAATATCATCGCCACTTTTTTTACTTTCACTGCTATGGACATCAGTTAGAATACCAAAGTACTCAAAAGTTTCCAAAATGTCAGTTACTTTGAAATCGGCAAAAAAGGAACGATTTCTGTACTTCTACGTTAATTACAGAAACTTTCGGCAGTTCGACAATGCTATAGACTGGTGAAATGTGCACGATATTTTTTCATGAAATGTGCACGACTAAATGGTTCTATTCTCTGTCGTTCAGCGTTTCGTTTGCCGGTTTTAATTTTGATAAAAGTAAAGCTTGGCCAGTTTTAATAAAGATTTTTGGCCGAATTAATCTGTCTATTTATGTATAATCCGATCAGATGGGTTAGTTTTAAGATATTGCAGTAACCTTTCAAAGACTTGGTAACATATTTAAATAGGTTTATATGTGTTTTGTATCATTATTATACTTTAACCACTCAACACAAAATGGTTAAACTTGTTGATGAGATTTCGATGCAAGGGTTTGCGACGTTGTTGATGAATAATGTTCGTAAGTTATGCGCACATGCATTTATCATAAAAACTCTCAAACTTCGCTCCTCTTGTTTGGTCGTGGGATAATCAATACTAGTCAGTTATAGTTGTAGCTGCTCATATCTAAAGAATATTAATAAGAGCACCTGTTACTAATACTCAGTGTCAAAGTCTATCATAAATATTGGCACCTTTCACTTCCTCTTCAAAGTAGTTTTAACCTTTAACTTGTTTTATATCAAAGAACAAACTTGTTAGGTTTTATAAATACTTCACTCCATTGCAAATTAAAAATCAAATACCGTAGTACATCTGCTGACAAAAGTCTCTATGTACCAAATCTTCTGGTTGTGGAACTTCAACAAACATATTACGTACTATTACGAAAGAAAATACAAATTATGTATAAATATATATAGTCATATAATAGTCATATTTTACAATATGTTTTCTACCAAAGTATGACAGCTGAGTACCAATGCAAAGTAAGCTATAAGCGAGCTGCTACTCTGAGCTCTCAGTATTCAGTGAACGTAAAAAAGTAATTAAAAGCATTAAATAGTAAAACACATTTTATAAATAAATGTGTTAAAATCTGAAAAGAATTACAACTGCTCAGGACATTCACAAAATAAAAAAAGTTTTTCATGCCAAATTTCCTTGTTACAAGACGACTTACGCAACAAAATTAATAGGTACTACTGTATTGGCTTTACATATACGCTGAGTGCTCAGTTATATCTGCTCTTTCACTCTGCTATAATATAACATCAGCGAGAAGTACATAATTTTTTCATAACAATAAATTTTACAGATTTAACTTACATGTTTATAAAATCCTAAGCTATAATTTATAACAAAAAATTAAAGTGAAGTTAGGGCAGAATGATGAATCCGTACTTGGACACAAGACTTTTCACTAATGTCTTTATAGACAGATTATGGAGTGTGTGACTACAGAATTGTGGGAAGTGCTGGTGATGGGTTTGGTTTCTTTCCATCTCAAGGGAGCAACAAGCATTTGTTTCAACAGAAGTCTGTTCTCACTCAGGATATTGACATGAACATCTTTGTGAATGCTTTTGTGCCAAAAGACAATAATTTGGTTAGAAAACATGGAAGAGGATTCACATGGATACAACTGAGTCAGGAAGAGGTAATCTGCGTGTTTATTGCTTGCATAGCAACAATTTGACATGCTTGATGAAATACTTCACTTATTTTCACTCTTATTTTTCTATTTATAGATACATAATTGAAAGTCATTAAAAATTTATGCAAATCCAAATGTAGTCTGATCAGTTTTTTAGAGAAGTCATTTACCAAACAGTTTAAAGAAAGCTGATGCATTGGTTCATATATAAATGAAGATCAAATCATATCTAGGCTCCGTGCATTTATGCTATTTTCTATTTTAGCATTCCAAACTTACAGACCCTGTGCTTATGGCTAGCTGCGACTTTGATGAAACTGACTCTTGCTATTACATTTCTGGAAAGAAAGTAGCAAGTGAGGCAACTAAATATTTGAAAAGTGGCCATACTAATCAAACTACTTCAATAGTAGAACATCTTCCAGCCTTAACTCTAAAAACATCAGCTAGTGGACCTAATGGGCTGCAACAGTATGAGGTAAGACAAATTGAAACTATCCTCAAATATTTGTTGGTATAAATGTATGTATTTTAAACAAAATATATGGGCTGTTTTTACTAAAATACAACCGTTTACAGTTATTTATAAACCTGTCCACCTGTTGCGTGGCTACAAGTTATGGCCAGTATATGGCAGCACATCTTCGACTCAGTCTTATGAAGATTGAAATAGCTAAACATAATTTTAAAGTTGGTAAAATACAATGCGCAAAATCTTCCCTGATCTCATAAAATGGCACTTTGGCTAGAGTTTTATGCAGTTATCATGGGTGGTTTACTAAATGGGAAGTAAGAAATGCAGGTTTAACAAGTTTAATTGGTGGGTTTGTGGGATATTCTCACTAGTATTACAATTCGGATTTGCTAACTTCTTCCGTCTTTTAAAATACGCTTGTTATTTTCTCTGGAGCACAGATCTGAGTGTACTACATTAAAACACTACTGGTTGATATGTTCAGTAAATTAGAGTGTTCTGATTGCTTGTGTAAAAGATTCTGCCGGCCTTTACTCAGGCATGAGCTAGATTGCAAGAATTGCTGCGTAAAATGCAGAAGAAATAAATATGGTTCCATTCGTGTTATTCGAAGGAATTTCCATTAGTGGGGTAGCTACGACTACTCAGCTCTCCGAGCAAGATCGCTCCCTATATATATTTTTTCTTCCGTACTGTTAATGAAACCGGTAAAAAGCCGTATAAGAAAACTGATTGATAGGATTGCTAACACGTTGGCTTAGTTACAACTGAACTACAAATGTTAGAAAGTATTAGTGACATATAATAAAGATAGACAAAACATGCAAAATATATAAGAGTGATTATATGCGGATATATAAGAATATAATGTCGAAAATAGATTCGTGGAACGGCGCCCGCAACAGATGTATATTTATTAAATTTGGAAATTATTTTTAGTGAATTCAGTCAGTGCAGGTAGATTTTCTAACCTAGCATTAGTTGTTGCATTTTATGTGTTACAGGTAGCATCGGTTTGTAGAGATGTGATTTTAAAAATACATCTTTTTTTGAACAATTCTTTTTAAATCTGAACAATTGCTATAACCTTGACATCATAGACCTATTAACTATTCTATTAATGTATGGTTAATAAGTCTATGCTTTGACATAGATTCATTTTAAATTTTTCGGTGCAAAGTATTCCGGACTGGAATTGATAGTGTTCATATTTTAGGTTCATAGGTACAGTACATGATATGCTATGACATGTTACTATATACTATATCGTTAAAGTAAACTCAATGAAACTTGAGAAGTTTACTTGGCAAATAAGGAATATATGCTTTGGGGGCTGCCAAGTCAGCACCCTAGTAAATACTCAAAACAAACTATTGTAATATAGTATCTTATATTCTGTAACTAATCTATTTCAGGTATTTTAATGTTTTTTTTTTGTTTCTAGAAAAGTTAAATTTTTTTTATTGACGATTAATTACAAAAACTGGCCTAAAGCTTTTTGATGGTATTAACTTATGCCTGAGGCTTTCCTAAAAAGTCTGTTGGTTACGGTTTGTAATTACTGGCTAGCCAAACAACATCCTCAACAACTAATTGGTCATCTTTTTCAGGTTGACTATGCATTTGCTTTGAGATTCCCAGAATGGCCTTCTGAGGCAGAAGACTGGAAGACTCGAGAACGTAGTGGTGTAGACCAGACAACAGTAAACAGGATTGTGAGCAGAGGGTGCTATCTGGTGCATAAGCCTTGTGGTAAGGAAGGAGTATCAAGGAATCAGTTCCCACACTATTTTGACTATTTGAAGTTTAGACTGGTACAATATTGACTAAACTGACTCCACTTCAAACAAAGATTTTTATGTAGCCTCAAAGTCTAGCCACTTGAGCAAATTCAGTGTTCATGATTCCGAGCGGACATAAAATTTGTGACTACCGCATCTAGCTAACAGCAGTTCTATGATACTTAATTTCACCAACAGTTGTGATTCAAATGATAAGAGGTAAAAGTGATTTAGACGGCCGTTTCAAAATAATTAAAAATTTTATTTGATTATATTCTTATTGTAGTTGCTAATAGTTTTTTGTCATTTGGGAAGTCTCGAGTAAGTTTCCCATTCGGTTTGAAAGATATCTTATCAATCTGCAGCTCAATTACCGCCTCCTACAATTACTCAGTTATATGCTACAAAGGAATGCAGAAAATATGGTGGCACAAGTTAGAACCACAACTAAGATAATATTTGTTAGATTATGATAACTGTCTGTCTGAGTGGGCCAATGCCTTTCTGCTCAGCGTACAAATAGTTAGTCAAAAAACTGAAACTCTTACAAACACTTACCTGTAGATATTATTCAGACAGTAATAACCAGCATTTATAAAATATTTAAAAAAAGAAAGTCAGAAGGTTTGCTATAAGTAGCTCCTACTGTTGTTGCTATAACACTATAGCAACTATCAGTTCTTCCATAATGTACACAACGGGTTTACATTAAGCACTAGAGTTACTATAAAAACTACATCCCTCCGACTTGCCTTCTATTATAGACTTCTCCTAATTATTATAGTGGTCTAATGAAATGAACAATAATTAATATGGCTATTTCCCGGCTTTAAACCTTGGATTTTTATACATTAACTTCACATGCATCAGAATAACACACCGTAGATCTTCAGAATTGTTTTAACTTGAAAACAATTCCTTATATCTACCATATATTTTAACAGTATCTTGTCGTTACATTGATGGTGTTCTTGAACTACAAAGTTTTGGATTAGCTTTGACTTGCGCTAGTAGGCCTATTGAAATAGATATTATTTTAATAATTGATTTGTGCCAAATTATATTTAGGTAAAAAGGACCTCTCAGACCATGAGTATGATTGGAGATTCACATTTGCCGCTGCAGAAGCTGACCTCTTTTACTATCACAGAGACAAGAAAGCTCTCAGACTCGCTTTTGTCGTTCTCAAGTTCATGATAAAGTTTTTAACCAAACCTAAAGGATTGTTCGATGCAATGTGTATGTCTAACACAGTAAGTTTTACCATCATTTTAAAATTGATATAAGTTTCTTGATTGGATTTCTACACTAACGGTTACATGATAGAGATTTTGTGATGAGTTCGAGAAAAGATCTTAGATAGTTTTACAAACATATAAAAGAAAATTTAGAAGGTATAGAAAGAAAAGAAGCTTTACACATGACTTTAGCTTTAGTACCAAAGTTATATGATGCATATCAATAAAACCAAATATAATTTCAATAATCCTTCAACCTTTACTTTTCAAAGTTAGTTACAGCAGATTTTAATTGTGCTTCAAATTTTGCGTTAAACTTTAGAATGACTCAAAATGCTTTGAAATTATGGTAGAATCTGTCTGGGAGACAGCTTACTAGGAGGAACACAGTCTAAAGACTAGCATTGATAACCTATCCAAAGATGAGCTTGCACACAATTTAGTAGGTTTTATCAGAAAGTATCAGTATTTCTCTACCATTTATGATTATTTTTTATGTTTGGTGATCTGATTGCCAGGATGCTTCAAGATTAAAATGTACAAAACTAGCCATTAAAATGCTCAGATCAAGTGAAAGTGTGCTTATTGTTATTCTTTTATATTTGAAAGCTAAACAGCAACTGACTTACTACATAAGTGAGACAAGAGAGTGAAAGGATTATTACATAACAATTACATAACAGGTGAGTAAGTCAATATGAACAAAGAGTATGACAACAGCTATATACAAATACAAGATAATGACGGTGGTCAAAGTAAAAAACTAGTACATATTCAACACTCCCACATAGTTTTGACATGCACACTTATTAATCTGTTAGTCCCATGTTCTGCCGATGTACTACAAAACGGTCTCTGCATAGGGGTTCAGTTAAGTTTTAATAAGAATGTGTCCATTTGCAACAGCTTCTCTCAGAAAGTGATATTTGATGTCAATATGTTTTGTTCGGGATTTTGTTGCAGTGTTCTTAGCTATAGCGATTGCTGCTTGATTGTCAACTATGCATGTTGTAGGCATATGAGCATCCTTGCCATCAATGTCATTGAGTAACTTATGTAACCACATTGCTTCTTGTGTTGCATGAAATAACGAGACGTATTCAGCTTCTGCCGTTGAGACGGCTACAGTATTTTGACGTTTGCTTTGCCAGCTTACAGCTCCACCTGACATTAGGAACACATTACCTGAAGTAGAACATCGATTATCTAAGTCTCCAGCCCAGTTTGCATCGGAATAACCGATGACTTTAGCTTCATCTGACTTGTTGTAGCAAAGTTTAGTTGTCAGTGTTCCTTTGATATAGCGTATGATTCGCTTTACAGCGGTAAGATGAGCTTCTGTTGGACATGAGTTGTACTTTGACACTTCACTTACTGCTTGTGCTATATCTGGACGTGTTGCAACTGAAGCATATAAAAGTGAACCAACCATTGCTTGATACTTTTTTGAATCTACAGGCTTACTGATTCCGTCATATTTTATGAGTTTAACATATATGTCTGCAGGTGTGGATACCGGGTTTGAGTCTTGCATACCAAAGCGATTGATGACTTGCTGGAGATAGTACTGTTGATCTAGAGATATTGACGATTTGTGTTGATCAATATTAACCCCCAAGCAATAGTGCAGTGGTCCTAAGTCTTCCATTTTAAACTGATTTGAGAGAGCATGCTTCACTTGCATTAATGATGCATCGTCATCACTCATTATAATGAGATCGTCAACGTATACAGCCATTATAGTTTTGATGCCTGAATTGCTATCTCTAACATATACACATGGGTCAGTAGTGGACTGACAAAATTCTATAGACCTCAGAAAACTATCTAGAGCAAGATTCCAGCATCTAGGGGATTGCTTCAGTCCATAAATAGACTTGTTGAGTTTACACACAAGATGTTCAGATCCAGGTTTAATAAAACCTTCTGGTTGAGACATGTAAACTTCTTCATCAAGTCTGCCATTCAAAAAAGCAGTTACAACGTCCATTTGATGAATGTACATGTTGCGACTAAGGCCATATGCCAGTAGCGTACGAATTGTTGCAAAACCAACAACAGGTGAGAATGTTTCATGATAGTCTATTCCATGCTGCTGTGAATAACCCTTAGCTACTAGACGACCTTTGAATCGCTCTACAGTTCCGTCATCTCGATGTTTAGCTTTAAACATCCACTTGCATCCAACAGCACTACGTCCTTGAGGTAACTCTGTAAGATTCCAGGTATTATTATCTATCAGTGACTGATACTCACACCTAGCAGCTTCTATCCATTCCTTATGTTGAGAGCTTTGTTTTGCCTTTGAGAATGTCTCTGGTTCAATTATGTGACCAGCTTGGTGAGCGACGTGTTGAGCCTGGCTTACATACTCATCAATTCCATAGCGAACCGGAGGTCTACGTTCGCGAGCAGATATGCGGCGCTGTTGCCCTTCACCAGTGCATTGTCCAGATAGGTTTGGAGTTGTCTGTTCATTTACTGAATGTTCAACAAGAATAGATTTCTGCTTTGTATATTGGTCACATGATGGTTTAACGGTATTTGTAAAGTTTGTTTCATCAAATACCACCTCTCGCCTAGTAGTGACTTTACCAGTCAATTCATCAAGCAAGCGGTATGCCTTTTGACTGTTTGCTGTATCCTATAAACCTTAGCTTCTGGCACTTCTTGTCAAGTTTCTGTCGCAGTTGATCTAGAACATGAGCATAAGCAATACATCCAAACACCCTTAGATTGTCTATGTTGGGTTTGCGTTCATACCACTTCTCATACGGTGTGAGATCATTCTTGTGTGAGGAAGTAGGAAGCCGATTTCTAACGTAGGCAGTAGTAGAAATGGCCTCAGCCCAGTATTGCTTTGACAATTTAGCATGGCACAACATTGAACGTGCTGCTTCACATAGAGTTCTATTCATTTGCTCAGCAACACCATTTTGTTCCGGTGAGTAAGCTGATGTGAGTTCATGATGAATACCTTTAGATTTCAAGTAGTCGGTAAATTCTTGAGACAAGTATTCACCACCTCTATCTGATCTCAGTGTTTTAATGGTTTTTCCAGATTGGTTGGTTGTATGTGCTTCAAACTCTTTGAACTTCTAAGGTACCTCAGATTTGTTTCTAAGAAAATACACAGCACAGTATCTAGAAAAATCGTCTATAAAGGTAACAAAGTATTTGCTACCTCCAATTGATTCTGTTTCCATTGTACAAACGTCAGAATGCACTAGTTCCAGCTTTTGGGTAGCCTTGATATCTCCTACAGGTTTGAAGGGTTTACGAGTCATCTTTCCTTCAGCACAGCCTTCACAAAAAGAAATATCTATTGCAGGTAAGCTTGTAGCACAGACTATATTTCCTTTACTCAGTTTTTTCAGAGTAGTGTTATTCACATGTACTAGACGTTGATGCCAAATCTCTGCGCTAGCAGTGTTTGCATATTGAGTTTTAGTTTGTACACAGTCTAGACTGAACAGCTTATTAGCTAGTGATCCCATGGCCCTAACTCGACCACTAGCATCCTTAATCCAACATCGAGTATGGCCGAACTGAACAATGTAGCCTTTCTGAGTGGCAGCTCGAACAGAAAATAAACTGCTTGTTAGCTGAAGGACATGAAGTACATTGTAAAATGCAGATGCACATTGAACTCTACGATTGAGCTTTAGCATCACTTTTACAACACCAACTCCCACAGCTTCAACTGTTCGACCATCACCTAGGCTGACCATTGCTATCTGTTCTAGCTTCTTGTAGCTATTAAAACTTTCCCTGTTAGGTGTCATATGAAACAATGCTCCCGAGTCGATTAGCCAGGATGAGCTACTGCGCAATGAAAATGTATTGCTATGATGAGTGATAAATGTAAATTCATTGCCTACACAGCCATTGTCATTTTTACGTTCAAAATGGTTTTGCAGCTGCTTCCATGCTACATCAGGTGCTTCTGTATATGTTATTAAGTAGACAAGTTCAGTACTAACAGATAGAGCTATTACTGAGAAAGCCTTACGATACCTGGATTTAAAAGCAGTTTTCAGCGCTTGATCAGCTGAACCTTCTGGTGCTTTCTCAGTACCAACCACGATATCGTATAGATCCTTTAGCAGCAAAGTGTGTTTCATCTGGAACTTCCATGTCTGATAGTTCTGACTGTCCAACTTATCTATTGTCCATTTATCACTATCCATTGTAGAATGAGAGGTAGAATCTATGTTCTGGTTCTGTAGTCCTTGTTTCACTGTTCATGGTATTAATTGTTTAACTCCTGGTTCACCAGTCGTTGGTCAGTCAGTATAATAGCCGATCACCCTTTTTCTGGTAGCAAACTCATGTACAGCTTCTTTGTTTGCCTGTCTGGGCCCATAACCTGTTATTCTTGTATATTTGAACGCTAAACAGCAACTGACTTACTACATAAGTGAGACGAGAGAGTGAAAGGATTATTACATAACAATTACATAACAGGTGAATAAGTCAATATGAACAAAGAGTATGACAACAGCTGTATACAAATACAAGATAATGACGGTGGTCAAAGTCAAAAACTAGTACATATTCAACACTTGTGACATCTTGGAAAGAGATGACAATGAATCAGTTGCAAAGGGACTAACATAATAGAAAGGCGTAACACTGCAACCTGAATGCAGCAGCTGATATTAACTATAGTAATGATATCAACGTCACTTTGCACATATTTGACTTTTGAGCGGTTTAACCGCAACCAAGTTTGGTCAATTTTAATTTTGAAAAATTTTGGCAATCAGATCACGTCAAACATCAAAAGCGATCGCAAATGCTAAAAAATTACCGATACTTTCTGAAAAAGCTACTAGAATTTTATGTGAGTTCATCAATAAGTTAGATATCAGATACGATATCTGAGTTGATGATGTATATATATGTAAATATATGTATATATATACATATATATACATATATACAATGTATATATGTATATATATGTATATATATACATATATATACATCATCAAGTCAGATATCAGACATGATATCTGACTTGATGTATATATATATATGTATATATATGTATATATATACATATATATACATATATACATTGTATATATGTATACATGGATATATATATATATAAAATGTATTAAACCGTAGAACTAAAAAGTTGGCAACATTTTAGTGCTATTTAGTTTCGTACAGTTAAAACGACTGAACTCATCAGATAAAATTAGCCTAACAGAATATGCTCTATGTAAATGAATTACTAAGAATTACAGATGTGGCTTGTGAAAATTATGATGTTAAAGTTATAATATTAGGAAAATGTTAAGTGACACAATAGCTTAATAAAAACTTTGTGGCATGCCTAAACTTAAAAAGCATTTCGATTTTTTTGTCAAGAGATAATAAACATGGTTTTTAAACTATAAAAATACCAGAAATACCAGAAAAAAGTAAATACGGCTAACAAACCTTGACGGAACACATGGTCAATCTACTATATAAACGGCAATCGTCTGTATGCGTGTGCGCGCGTGCGCGCGTGTGCTCGCATGTGTGTGATCGAGTGTCCGCCTTATAGAGTACCGTACTTTTTGGACTATTACCCGCTACTAGGTATCTAGGGCGCATTAACGGAAATCTTCGGTTAGTACAGGCCTCTATACATAACCTATTCATCGTTTTTACACAAAAATCACGTCATCTCCGGTTAGCGCGCGCCTCTTTACGGTGCCCAATGACACCGGTGCGTTTGAAACAGCAAAGTTGCTGCCGTGTTAAAAAGCACCGTCCTGAGTTCTGCGGCCTATACAAAGATGCCTATACAGCTATACAAATGTACTAATCATTAAATAAATTAAATTAATGAATAGTAATTTACATGCGATTAATATTTGCTGCAAACGTGTACCGAGAAGGTCACGCGAACGTTGGTTTCTTGCGACTGGAAAAAACGCAGTTCTCACCAACTAAATTTCTACATAAAAAAAGGTACATGTAAGTACTTTTTATTCAATGTTGTATTGTCTATGAATTGCAACATTTTCACTACATAACCCTTTCACTTGCGTCCATGTACACATTTAGCGATCGGCTTACTGCCAGCCATTTTGCCGATATTGCTTAATATGTATACAATATTTTTTCAATTTCAAACTCCATCTAGAACGTTTGTTTTGGTTATATATTTCATTTTACCAACATGCTAACAAGCACTGCTATACAAAAAATTCGTTGTATCCATACTTTGTGCATTGATAAAGCGATGTGAAGCTATGTACAAAGCAAAACGATCCTCTACAATGTTCCTTATTCTTACAAAACCATTACTTTCATCGCCATCAGAGCCAGTGTTGATATTGCTTTTTAATTATCTGTGTAATCAAAAAAATCTGAATCGGCTATAATGTCATCAACATAAGTAGTTATTTGTTTTCTAATTCGGACGCCTTTGATGAACTTACACAAAAATGTTTGTTTCTATGTTGGAAATCCCCAAACAAAGATTAAAATATTAAGCTTTAGGCTAATTTTATAGATAAATCTTAGGATAACACTGTCACTACCATAAAAGTCCTAAAGATCGTTGGTTATGTTATCAATGAATAATAAAATTCAGTTACTAGCAAGTGCTGAGAAAGTCGCAAAAATGTGTCTACGGCGGTCGACCATAAAAAATGCATAAATGAGTCTACTTCGGTGAAAGGGTTGAGCACTGCTTGTGATATTAAACATGTTCATTTCCTTCTGAGTTACTTTTGCTTTTTTTCCAGCTACGAGTACTACAGAACTACAGCTACTACAGAACGTGCACGGGTACTGCTACTGCATTTTACCTACTAAATTTCTACATCGAAAAGGTTAGTACGTTTGATTCAAATTTGTATTGCCTATGAATCACCCCACCTCAACTACTTAATAACGTTGGATTTGCCACTGTTTGTGATAGTTGGACAAGTTCATTTCCTTCAGCAGCTTAGTTACTAATTTTTTTTCCAGCTACGAGTAGGCCTACTGTAACTTACTACTACAGAACTTGCACGAGTACTTCGAGGGTTGCGATAGGCGATGGTGAAAAGAAAGAGAGCAGCCGGTATCGACTTACTGTCACCCTGCTTTAGCCATGACCAACTGTACGTCGCCTGCTAAAATGTAGGCACAAACCGAAAACTGTTTGTTCATACACCCGATATAAAAACAAAAGATGTTGTCTATCCGCAAGTGTTGCGTTGAACTAACATTGTGTTATTGTTATGTCATGCTATGTTCTTCATGTTTTGCTATACCACATACAGCATTTTCTAACATATTTTTCAGCATATATATATTTTCATGCATTTGTTATCCTTATTGTATCTCATAAAAAGGCTATCATGTCGGCGTTATGTTTTATTATTGTGAGGTGCTAATGCTGTATCTGCCTCGACATCATACTGTCTGTGCTGTTATACATATAAATTTTATCGACACAACCTCATTACTGTTTGTATATACCATGTCAAAACAAAGGCTATAGACGAAAAACTGGTAAGCTATGATTAGTGTTTTAAGCATGTAGTCTCCATTCAATAAATGCTGGTGATAGCAAAATACTTTGTATAATTTTTTAGAAGATGCAAAACTTTTCAATACTGCCAGTTTGAAGAACTTCAGTTTGCCTAGCAATGTCAATTTCATTATCAGTTCTCTGTACACAAATAGGCCAATGCCGATTTGAGTGGTTTGAGACTGATGCATTGTAGACTAGCTGTAAAACGTATTGCAGATTTCCATTGTTCTCCCAACATTATTGACATATTTGATGGCATGTATGTATGCATAGTGCAATCAGGGCAAAAAATTTCAGTAGACTGCATATTTGGAGTTGTTTTAGAGTATGAAAGACAACTCTCAATAAACCTCTTGCTGTACATGAATCTGTTCCCGTGGACGGGTAATGCAGCTAACGGTTTGGGGTCGTGGCGTCACTCGAGGAAGCGCGGGAAACCTTTTTTGCCCCAAGTGCAGCAAGAGTATCCAGGCTCGGCTTTCCGGATGAATGAGTTGGCGAGTGCGAGGCGATTGATTGCGAAGCAATTGAGTGCTAGGCGATTGATTGCGAGGTGATTTATTGCGAGTGCGAGACGATTGTTTGTGAGTGCGAGGCAATTGGTTGCGAGTGCGAGGCGATTGGTTGTGAGGCGATCGATTGCAAGGCAAGTGTGAGGCAATTGATTGCGAGGTGATTGATTGCAAGGCGGGTGCGGGCCGATTGATTGCGAGTGCGAAGCGATTGATTGCGAGGCGAGTGTAAGAGTGCGATTGTCAACTGCTCGGCGGGTAAAGACTGTTCAGCCAAGGCGGGGGCTCAGCGGCAGAGACGCGCAATCGTCAACTGCAAATATAGACGGGTATGGACGGACGCATAAATCTAGACACATGAATCTAGAATATTTACTAAATTTTACACGCATCTAGCTGTAAAACACATTGCAGATTTACATTAATTCTCCCCAAAATTATTGACATGTAATATGTGTATGCATATTTAGGGCAACAATTTCAGTAGACAATTTACATAATAATACATCAGGGCAACAATTTCAATAGACTGCATATTTGGAGTTGTTATACAGTATGAAAGACAACTCTCAATAAACCTTATGCTGCGCGTGAATCTGTTCCTGTAGGTGGGAAATGCAGCTAGTGCAAGTATAAATCTTCCTTTGCAGAGCATGACTTGAATTTTTTAGACTTAAGGTACTAATAATATTGAAAATTTGCTCTTTTAGACCCTACAATTTTATTTGCAGCCATGGATTGATGTACCAATGGCTCTGGATGGACATTCAAAAGAAAACCCTGTTCTACGAACTTATCACCTAAAAACGGTTTTTCTGTGGGAAGCAGAAGAGGCAAGTAGACATTGTTTAGTAATATTCAATTGAGTTGAGAAATGCTTAAATTTTAATTCTATACAACATCTACATGTATCTACAGTATCTACATGTATCTACATGTATCTACATGTATCTACAGTATCACTGTATCTACATGTATCTACATGTATCTACATGTATCTACAGTATCACTGTATCTACATGTATCTACATGTATCTACATGTATCTACAGTATCACTGTATCTACATGTATCTATATGTATCTACAGTATCACTGTATGTTTGTAGGATTCTCCAGAAAAAGACAATAGAACTCGTGCAGATGTTTTCATGTCTCTGCTTGATCGCTATATTAAGTACATTGAAAATCGAAACCTTCCCAACTACTTCATGTCGTAAGTTATTTGTGTAAATACAAACTTGATAAAAATAGTTGAGTATACAGAGTTTTTGCAGACTAAGCTATTGCCGTTAGCAAAAACATTAATTCCTGTAGCCATAGCTATTAAAAATAAGTTATTTTATCATTTTGTTAGTTAAAATAGCAAATCTATCTATATAAATATTTTTAAAGTTTGTGCATCCGTCCGTCCATATTTGTGTGTGTCTAGTTATAGCCATGGAATAGAATCCGTATCGCGGAAGATTTGATCTCAAACCCGACCGTTCATCAGTTAAACACCTTACTAAATGACCCATACAAGCTTGATGAATTTGTTAGGCGATATATGTCGTTATATGGGTATGAAAACGCTACCGCTCTCCGTTACGACGGAATGGGATGGCGCAGCGTGATGGAGGGAGGTCACCCCTCATTGTTTATAGGCAGATTTTTATTATCCGGGCAACGCCAAGCTTCCAGCTAGTATATACATCTGGTGTTTGTCTGTTGTCGGTCATATGTCCAGTTAATAATGATCAGTTGAAATACGCTTGCTTGCATGCTTGCAGTCTATTGCATAATGGGAAATCAAGATGTGTGATGGTTATATGCACAGTTATTCCAGAGTGTGGTAGGGTAGCTGCATGGTTTAGTGGTAGTTCGCTTGGTTACACATCCGTGCATTCGAATGTATAGGTGTGATTCCTGTGAGGTTCCATTGTTTTCTAAAGCTCTTAGCTGGCTTCAGATAGACACACATTTTATTGTAGTAAAGTATGAAACATTAGCTTAAGTTACTAGCTCAAGTTACTCAAATTCATTGGTTACAGAAACTTAGACAATAACTACTAAATCTAACAACTACATGTAATGATAAATTATCTGTGCAACAACTTTTTTATTACCTTTTATTATTATTTTATTGTAACATTCTCTTATTAAGTTACTATCTTAAGTTACTCAAATTCATTGGTTAAAGAAACTTGGCCAATGGCCACTACATTACTTTCAACGGCTTATAATCTTTTTTGAATTCTTGAGAGAATGTGTGGCATAAGAAGTAAGAAATGTTTTTAACACTCTGTTTTAGCTATGCCTCGATCTTTCAAATATTTTAATTAGGCCGGAGGCGATAAAAATAAACAAACACCTTCAGTTATACGTTAAAATAGTAAATGTTGTCGATTAAAAATAAATTTTTATGCTAACAAATTTTTATTACCCGGAAAATGCTGGGTATTCATCTAGTTATTGTATAAAATTGATGTTCGATTTTATTATTTTATTTGTTCTATTTTTCTAACATTTTCTAACATTTTACTAACATGAAAAATTCACTGTCACTAAACATACTAAATAAAAGTAATATTATTTAACAATTATCCAAAACAGATTATCAGAATTATCAAAAACAAATAAAAAGTACCCTGATAACTCACACTGCTCCTAAGCACAGTATTTTTACAGCCTTCATACTTTTGTCTTTAAACAATTGTAGAACCCGAAACATGCTCGAAGGTGAAAGGTACCAGTCTGTACATTTTATTCAAGCACTAAAGCTTCTCAAGGAAATCAGAGCAAAGCCAACGTGGATGATAATTTTAAACTTTGAGCGTCAGTTTGTCAACAAGAAGCTGCAGACAGGTTTTCAAATTGGACTGATAGGTGAGTATTACCAAAACCAAGTTGGTCACAACAGCGACAAAAGCAACAATAATAACTGTAATAATAATAGCAATACAAACAACAATAATAATAACTATGAGTTATTAGGAAAATTTTCTCTGTGTAAAGAAATTTGCCGGCCTTAACTTAGGCAAAATCTAAAATGTTGCATACAGAAGAGAGAATAAGTATGGGTTTCGTTCGCTTTTATTTATGGAGGAAAATCCATTAGTCGAGGAGCTTGCGACTACTGCTCTGCTCTCTTATCTAGCGCGCTTCCCTTATACACATTCATGTTACCTATTCAGGATAATGGCACCGAGTAAGAAAAAACGTACAAGAATAAATATAAATGGAATCGCTAATGTGTTGACATGGTTATAATAAACTAACATTACAATAGCAATACAACCTTAATAAAGGCAAAACACAATAGCGATACAGTATAAACGAACAAGTTATTAACGCTACAATAAAAAAAGCAAACACAACATGCAAGATGTATATATATATGTATTTATATGTGTGTATATATATGTGTGTATATGTATATATATACATGTATATATACATGTATATATCTATACACATATATATCTATACACATATATATATACACACATGTATATATATATATATATATATATATATATATATATATATATATATGAATATGTATATATATGTATATATATATACATATATACATTTATATATACACACATATATATATACACACATATAAATACACATATATATACATCTTGCATGTTGTGTTTGCTTTTTTTATTGTAGCGTTAATAACTTGTTCGTTTATACTGTATCGCTATTGTGTTTTGCCTTTATTAAGGTTGTATTGCTATTGTAATGTTAGTTTATTATAACCATGCCAACACATTAGCGACTCCATTTATATTTATAGTGTCGAGTAAGTTTTCCATTCAGTTTGAAAGATATCTTATCAATCTGCAGCACATATAATATATATATGTATATATACATATATGTATATATACATGTATATATATATATATATACATATATATATATATATGTATATATATATATATGTATATATATATATAAGTACAAAGATGGAAAAAGATTTTAGCAACAGTTTATTACTTAAAGTTTCATGATGCAAAATGATGTTAAGTTTGCACCAATCTTCAGATAAAAAATTGCATGACACCATCACAAAACCAAGAATACACTAAGAACACAAAAATGAAAAGTTACCTGTATAAGTACAAAGATGGAAAAAGATTTTAGCAACAGTTTATGACTAAAAGTTTCATACTGCATGCAGTAATCATCAGATGCTAATGTGAAGCGCTTGTGTATAATACTTGGTCAAATCAAGTATAAAAGCCTAACTATTAAATTGGTTAATTGGTGAGCTTAGCCTTAGATAGGTAAAATTTGGTGACGTGTCTACAGGATGTTACTATATCACTTCTCTGATTCAGGGTAGCCATGTGGGGTTGGAAAATTATAAAGTACTTCTCAGTTAAGCATAGATTGCACTTCGAAACACCATTCTGACAGGCTTTAGCTCTTGTTATTACTTTCCAATCAATACTAAAATCCTTTCCCTCGTCTTTTAATTGCCATATATATCTGCTAAATTCGGTGGTCTTTCTTTTGTCACTAATACCAAAGGATGTTTTGTGGTTGTTGAATCTGTCCTTAAATTGCCTCTCTGTCAATCCAATGTATGTTTGACTGCTTCTGCCGTCTGTGTCAACTGTTGCCTGGTAGATAATAGAACTCGTGAGACACTGACCATTTAAAGGGCATTCGTTGCGATTTCGGCAATTGCATTTTCTGCTGCTTTCGTCTGTCGTAAAGTTCGCTAACAATTTGTTGTTGTGCTTGTCTATAATTGATTTTAAATTAGGCATCCAGCTGTAGCTAACTTTCACAGTATTTCGGTTAAAGATTTTGTTTAACTTATTGTTCTTAGGAAATAATCTTTTGATTAGCAGTAGGAATTGCCTTCCGATGTTAGTAGCAACATTTTCGCTATGTGGAGGGTTATACCATAATACGTCACGTTTCCGACTATTTCTACTGTCAGTGGTATTAGTGTTGTCCTGCTCGTATCTCAGCTGGTAGTCATAGCTGCTTCTTGATAGTGATTCCTGTAAAGGCTCAATTTCTCTATTAAAAGTGGCCTTGCTGGACGATATTGTGCACAGTCTCTTGTTAATTGATTTTGGGATGTTATGTATAATGGCTGGAGGGTGGTCAGATTTCCTATGCACATATTGCACAGCATTGCTTGGCTTTCTATAAGGCGCGTGTTCTCCGTTGTGCAGGTTCAGTGTAGTATCCAAGTAGTTTACTATTTTCAAGTTGGCCTCTATTGTTACTCTAAAACCGTGACTCGTGAATATAGAGCATATATCCTTCTTAATGCTCTCAATTTTCCTTGGACTGGCCTTAATCGCTGCCAACCCGTCATCCCTGTACAACCCAAAACTGCCGCATTTAATTTTTTCTTTAATTTTGCTAAGTAAGTATAAGCCAATTAACTCACAACTTTCAGCTCCATCGAAGCTTCCCATTGTTATGTCAAATGGCTCATCTGTCTTATAAATAATATATATATATATTATTTATAAGAAAAAGAAAGTCATGGCCAGGCATCCACCACATCTGTATCTTCAAGTGAGTCTCTTTCTATTGTAATAAAACTATGAGACAAAAAATTGAAATAAGCAAATGTGGAAGACCACTTTTATTTTTGTTTTTCACTCAAATTGTTAAAAAAATAGGTTGAATAATTGTAAGCCGAATAATTTTCCCAAGTTTGAATAAACTGTTTTAGGCAAATATTTTACATCTATTTCATATCTGGTGATAAAACCATGGCTGTAGAAAGTGTGATATACTAACACAGTCACTCAGTATAAAACTGAAATTTAATGTCTTCAACAATTTTTAGGATAGTTTTTAAGATGTAGTTTTTATCAAGTTGACGAATAGCTATCACATAAGTCCATGATAGAACATTTCTATCAGTATTACTAAATATTAGCAGTACACTATCTAATTCCATGACCTAAAACATATCGTTTTTGTAGGGTATGGTAAACAGTTCCTTGAACCTAAAAACATACAGTTTTTTATAAGGAATGGTGAACCGTTCCTCAAACCTAAAAACATACAGTTCTATTATAAGGGATGATAAACAGATCATTGAACCTAAAACATATCGTTCTATTATAAGGGGTGATAAACAGTTCCATGAATTTCAAAGCTAAGCTAGTTTTAATCAGAAGATAAATATACTCACAAATTACTGGAACCTTTCTGAATAAGTTCAAAGTTTGATTAATAATTATGTCATTTTAAAATTTAATGGCATCGTATATGATTGCATATTCTCAAAACTAGTTTATCCTTGGTTCAAGGTAAAAAATTTAATTGCGTATAGAATACTTTAAACATCTATACGCACTCCATATTTTTATGCTTTCAAAAAAATCATCAAAGTTGCTTTGAGCTTACTATAACGCTTTAATTGACTTTTAAAAGACTTTAAAGACTTGTAGCAAATTTTTATTAAACTGCATATATAATATAATATATATAATATAAGGATATACCTAATGATATTTAGCTCATGCTTTTTTTTCAATAACACCTAAAATAATGTTTTTCAGTTTCTAGGAAAGGCCACAAAGCAGCTAAATGTGATCTGATAAATATTTATCAAGGTCATTTAAAGTCACCAAGGTTTTTAATTTTATTTTTTTGAATGTTGAGCAGTCAACTTGAATGAAAATACTTATGACAGCTCGTGGTCGCTGATTTTACATCATTTTAGCAATAATATCCTAATCTAAATTGTCAAAATCCTTATTATAAAACATAACATTGTATTTGAATTTTCTGTTTGGATTGCTATTGAAAAAAGATCTAGACTTAAAAGTTGAATGAATCAACTTTCGATCGCTCATACTGATTTTTTGTCTATGTTTAGGAATGACTGCTACAGATCACCTTGTATTATTTTACTTGTAGTTTTATTCTTCATCGCATTCATAGTAGCTTGGATAAGCAATTCTGTTCCATCTTCTTCAACTACATCAAGTACAGATTCCCCAGAAGAGCCTCTTTATAACTTCAAGGTATTTTCATCAGCCTACACAGCTTATCTCAGAGAACTATACTATAATGTTACAGGCAGCCAGTTTTAAATACGTACTAATTTTTCTTGTTTAAGATGAGGTACAAAGAAACATGCTGATCTTAATTTTTTAAATGCTTTTTCAACTTATAGGATCTGCAATATTTGTAGGTCTATTTTGTTTTTCTACAAGGTCATCACATTTTATATATATTATTCAACACAATCAAAATTATTATATTACTGTACGACTGTATGTATTCTGATACATATAGTATTTGATTTTTGTGTGCGATGCAATTATTTTAAATGTAACTGTAATAAAATAGAAAAGATTTGATCCTGAAAACTGGTAAAAGTTTGTTTAAAGAAAGCTTTAGCAAAACAGGGCTACTTATTTATCTTCTTTGTTACCTCCTAGACTGTTTATTATTTATGCCATCATATTACAAACATGTGAAAGTGTGTATTTAGTTATAAACAGGCGTTGTGTTTACCAATGAATAATTTTTCTGGATGTTAACTGAAATGACACAGGTCTTCCATGTACTGTGTTGCCTAGTGAACTGCCTTTTGAAACGTGATGAAAAAGTAGTTCACCAGTGAACAGCCAAGCTTGTGCTAACTAACAAAAGTAGGTCAACTTTTAATTACTTTTTAATCACTAAAATAGACTTGGAACTTCTACATCAATTATAAAATTGAGGTCAACTTTTAGTCTATTAAATGCCTAGAATAAAAAAATTATTTTTTAATTACATTACTAATAAATAATATTGACTTTAAACAAAAATTATTATTTAAGCCATAATGGTTAGGAATATATGTAATTTAGTGATAAAACAATTGTCAGTGATCCATAAATGAGAAGCAAATAAGAAGCTGTTCACTCAGTCAAAATGCCTGTTCAAAAGCCCAATTTATTTTTGTACAATTGGCTGAGTTGCCCTGCATAGCCTGGGTAAGTATTTCAGGTATAAACTGATCAGTTAAAAACTAGAGCGAGGTCTATACTAGTGCTGCACGATATCTTTGCATGTACGTTCGAATATACCGAATATTCGAATATATCGAATATTGAAAAATATCGAACATTTGAGTTGTCTTCTTTCGGTATATAATGTCAGGCTTTAACATGAACGGTATGAGAGGGTGTTGGTTAATATAGGTTAAAAACAGGAGTTGTCCCCTCTTTATTATAAGGAGAATAGACAACTCTAGTTTTGCAAAATAAAATAAGCCGATATTTCAATAAAATATCGGCTTCGATATTCATATCGATTTGAAAACTGACCCAATATAAAATCATCCGCTGAAATATAGCGTCGCATCGAATTATATCGTTTTATCGTGCAGCACTAGTCTATACCTCACAATCATTCACAAATCAGAAAACTCTGGCTAACTTTATTAAAGGTTGACTTGCAACAAAATTCACATTACCGTTATTTGATATGAAAAGATTCACCATGTCTTATACTCTGTTGTCTTGTAGGTGCAAAATATGTGGAAAGGTGATTACAAGCTCTTAAAAGCTCTAATACGAACGGAAAATCGCAGCCACATGAGACCGCCGTAGTTTGGATTCCCTTAGCAAAATGGCTCAAATGTGATGTAGTTGTGAGAGATGGTTTCTGTTTACACTTTTTTGCAACCTTATTCGTCGAAATATTTTCACAAATATACTTCACGCATTCAATAAAACTATGTCTATTGTTTTTACGCGTCTGTTTTATCGTCATCGTAATGCTGTCACTTTTAGCAGTGATATCTTATAACTTACCGTAAAAATTCATTTAAATTTTTAGCCTTAGCTTGAAGGAGCACATATCATTGTCTGATAATCATGACGAGCCTGTTGGTCACTTGTGATAATCGAAAAGTGCTGCAGAAATTATTTGCGAAGTATTGGGTCACATGATCAGATTACGACTTGCCGATTAGACCAGGCCGAACCAAAACTGTAAAGTATCGAGCATTTATATTTGATACGGGGTCTTTGGTAAAACCCAAAGTGTTTGTCGTAAACTAGTACTACGACAAGTTTTATATTGAGCTTTTTATTGGCCTTTCAATTTATGTGAGAACATACGTGACAAGACGATAACCAAATTTTGTCGTTACTTCATCGAAATAAATAGATTTCAATCTACGGCGGCTTTTCGTTTTTGAGCTTTTAAGAGCTTGTAATTACATTTCCACATACTTGGCACTTACAACACAACAGAGTAAGACATGGTGAATCTTATGATACCAAATAACTGTAATGTGAGTTTTGTTGCAAGTCCACCTTTAAGGTTGTATAGTGTATGAACACAAAAATGGGAAAATTTGAAACACTAAACACGACTCAAAGTTGAAACTCAATTTATTTCATGATAAAAGATACAAAGTATTTCTGCAACTTACAGTAAGCGTACAGTAAGTGTACAGTGACTGTACAGTAAATGTACAGTAAGTGTACAGTAAGTGTACAGTAATTGATTGTTTTATGTTGAAATATTAAACACTACTACGATTAATGCAAAACAGTTTAGAACCCATAAATATATACTTTACTCCTAAGTTATACAGACATCCTCATGAGCATTCTTAATCTGCTGTGAATCTTAGGTTTTAAAAAAAATTGAACCTCATATTAAAAAGACAATTAGCAGATTGCCTTATAGAGAAGATTTGCATTGCAACCTGTGAAGCCTACTTTACAATGAATAGTGTACCTGAACTGACTACACCTCACTTCCGTAGTACCACTCTGATCATAGTATATTAGGAAAGGTTGAAATAATTCTACAGCCTTAGTAGCCAGTCTAATATAGCAGCTAGTTGAACTCATATACCAGTCACTGTGTAGTAGTGATAGCTTATCAGAGTTATCCTACCATGTTAGCTACAGGCGAGTAGTGAACGTGATGTCCAGATGCTAAAGTGAGTAGTTGCACAAACAGAGCTAAATTTGTCATCTACTGAACTATTTTAGGTAGAATATTTACTGTTTTAACAGAAGCACTGATTAATGTGATTTATAGATTTATATCTTTTGGTTAGAAATATCAAGCAAGAGTGTTGAGCAAGAAAAACAATGAATTCTGGCTAGCTTAAATGGCGCTCAGACCTTTGCATCTCCATAAAAAAATCTCAGAGAATGAAGAAATCAATGATATTAATAACATCTACTTAGTTTCTAAAAAAATATTTTCAGTATAATCTTTTATAATATAAAAGTACCGTATGTGCGGAACAGAATACTTGAATTTTGAGTAAAATGGACAAACTTTTCTATGCGTGAATAGTACCACATGATTGTATGCATCTAGTACACTATTTAAACACTGCTCTACAATCTTTGAGAGTATATTAATTTTTTATGCTTTTAGCTGCATGTCAACTATAGCTCTATATTTGACAATTTGTAATGGAAAACCGCAAAACATTTTGTCTTTGTGATATAGGACATGGCATTCAACTTTATCACGCACATTTTTCTGCAGTTCACTGAATTAAAAAAGATCAAAACTCTCAATTATGGGCTAAAATAAGTTTTTACAAAAGCTTTTTATTTTATACACTAGTGCAGAGTAGCGAGGTACTGCCAAAATAGAACTTTAGCTAAAACAGCTTGGAATGAGCAGTTGCTGGAAAAATGTTTCAAATAACAATACAAACCACTAATTCGGTTTCATTAGATACAATAGTCGGCGTTTTTGATTTTTGACTATTGTTGAAATCTTCCTTTTACTTTCATACATTACCTAAATATATCATTGCAACTCACTATGAAGAAACTCTATCACATTCTTTTCCTGAAGTTAAATTCAAATACTTCCACAATATTACCTTAATATTAGTCAAAGCAGTTTAATAATTAAAGGTAACAAAATATGACCCATCTCTACCAAAGCACAACAGAAATTGGGCAATAGTCTGAGGTCAGGTTATAAATATTTAGCATCTATTGCAGAAAGGAGTGTCAGTGGTTGCAAGCTTCAGCTGTACTTTAGCAAGTTGGTAGGTACAGTTGGTAAGAGCATCTGCTCGTAATTTTCCTAAAAGGAGTAAATAGATTAGAACAGAGTAAGACACGCATGAAACCAGGCTACTGTAAAAGTAGAAGGTAGAATTTCGCATGAAATTCTAGCCACAGTTTATACTAGTAAGGTAATTTTTACACTAGTAAGATAATGTTTATACTAGTAGGGTAATGTTTATACTAGTAAGGTAATGTTTATACTAGTAAGGTAATGTTTATACTAGTGAGGTAATGTTTATACTGGTAAGGTAATGTTTATACTAGTAAGGTAATGTTTATACTAGTGAGGTAATGTTTATACTGGTAAGGTAATGTTTATACTAGTAAGGTAATTTTTATACTAGTGAGGTAATGTTTATACTGGTAAGATAATGTTGATACTAGTAAGGTAATGTTTATACCAGTAAGATAATGTTTATACTAGTAAGGAAATGTTTATACTAGTAAGGTAATGTTTATACTAGTAAGGTAATGTTTATACTAGTAAGGTTATGTTTATACTAGTAAGGTAATGTTTATACTAGTAAGGTAATTTTTACGCTAGTAAGGTAATGTTTATACTAGTGAGGTAATGTTTATACTGGTAAGATAATTTTTATACTAGTAAGGTAATGTTTATACTAGTAAGGTAATGTTTATACTAGTAAGGTAATGTTTATACTAGTAAGGTAATGTTTATACTAGTAAAGTAATGTTTATACTAGTAAGGTAATGCTTATACTAGTAAGATAATGTTTATACTAGTAAGGTAATGTTTATACTAGTAGGGTAATGTTTATACTAGTAAGGTAATGTTTATACTAGTAAGGTAATGTTTATACTAGTAAAGTAATGCTTATACTAGTAAGGTAATGCTTATACTAGTAAGATAATGTTTATACTAGTAAGGTAATGTTTATATTAGTAAGGTAATGTTTATACTAGTAAAGTAATGCTTATACTAGTCAAGTAATGTTTATACCAGTAAAGTAATGTTTATACTAGTAAGGTAGTGTTCATAGTAGTAAGGTAACTCGAATTGAGTCAGTTTATACCGAACAGGCAATGTTGATTGAGGCAAAATTAACTAGACATTCAAGATTTGTCTTACAGCTGACAAAGAATTGTTTCCTTGCTTCATATCCTTTACAGTATTATATAATGATTATCTAAATTTTTATCTGCAGGATTGACATGAATGGTAATATGGGTATAGCAAACTGGGTCTTGAAGAACTTTCACAGATGTATGTATTGGTCTTCATTTTATTTTGACCACAACACAGTCAAAGCAAAAAAAATATGAATGTTCAATAGTTTAGAAATCTGCAATTTTAAGCATGTATTACAACAGAAACCAAACAAAACAAAAGTACATGCTGGTTATACATGAAAATGTGGCAAAGGGCACTCTAAACAATATTACAACTATCTCACGCAAGAAGATAGGAGAAAAGATTAGAATGAAACATACATATATATGTACCTATTGGTTTTCTTAAACCTTTTTACAGAACAATCAAACAAAATATGACCTATTTTCACCATGGCTCAAAACAAACTGGGCCACAATCCAACGTCTGCTTGTGAAAACTTTGCGCCTAGTTCACAGACGTTCATCAGAGTACGCAAGCTACAGCTGTAATTTAGCCAAGAGGTCAGGTACACTCTAATAAAAACATTTGTTTGTGATTTCATTACAATAGATGAAATTCCTAAAATAGAGTAAGGTAAAACAACAGCAACTTGGTGTAGTCTACTAGCAGTCTTTTTGCAGCAGCTAGATAAAGCCGCTATTAAAGCTGAATTTATAGAAATTTATCAAAACATTGGTCAGTCCCCAACATCACCATATTGTGATGGAAACGTTATGTTGCCATCTCCTTTTTCTTTATATCATTTGGAGTTGTGCTCCCTTTTTCATTTGTGTAACCACGCCCCTAAAGGAGGCTGGCCTTTGCTACCTTATTTGCATAATCAGATGTATTTAAGGCAGAGCCTCGGCTCTTTTATGTTGTTCAATATATGCCTTGCATTTGGAACCATACTCTTCTGTTACCTTGCACAATAGCAGAACCACACCGAGCACTTACTTTACTCCGAGACTCAGTCTATGTACTGTGCTGGGGGAGTAAAGCCACAGAAACACTGTCGACCCCGTCGACCTCAGGTCGACCTTGTCGAACTAGTATAGCACTACTCTGGGAGCAGTTCCTGGTGTAAGGTGGTTGATGTTGACCGGTGGTGTAAGTCGACCTAGTCGCCTCCGCGTGTTGGTCACGGGCAACCCTTACACAGCCCCTGTGAAGAGTGAATGCAGACCGGTAGAGTAAGCCGACCTAGTCGCCTCTACGTGTTGGTCGCAGGATCCAACACACTGGTGGCAGCAGTGGGATTTGACCACGGACTTCTAAGACAACCCTTGTAACCATGCCAAGCAGCCGACGGAGTGCTACCAGAGATCTGGCTGAGGCACAGTTACACCATGTCGACCAGATTGGTCAGCTGACAGAGGCTATTACTAGAGCCTTACAAATACCTAAGAAGGAAGCTAGCTTCAAGCCACCAAAGTTCGATGGGAGTGAAGATGTAGAGTTGTTCATCTCCCAGTTCGAAGAGGTTGCGGAAGCCAATGAGTGGAGTGAGAAGGCCACTCTCCTCCACCTGCGTGAGACATTGAAGGAGGGAGCCAGAAGTTGTAGTTGAGGAGACTCGCCTGCCTCCATCTTCTCAGCCTTACGCACAAAGTACGGGCTCTCCCCGAGAGAGGCTAAGAGTAGGCTCCATCTCAAGAGGGAACCAAAGACGAGCCTCCAAGAACACGCAACAGAAATGGAGCGTCTGGTGAAGATAGCATACGCTGACCTTCCGGACTCCTACCAAGCCAGTATGGCCATGGATGCGTTTTCCCTGACCCTGGGAAACACGCCCCTCCAACGCCATCTTTTGGCAATAAAAGCCCAGAGCTTGGAGGAAGCAGTGCAGGCAGGGAATGAGTTCCTGCAAATTCAGCCCACTCTTCCTCGGCCTGGTGCCCGACCCATAATAATGACAGTGGAGGAGGAGGAGACTACCCCTGCTACAGTCGCCCCCGTCTACTCGGATCCCCCATCAGCCACCCTGAATGACGTCCTGATGGCTATAAAAGGATTAGCGGATGGACTAAGGGAAGGAAATCTGTTGGGACAACGGGGAGTGGAGAAAAGGGGACCAAATTGTTGGGGTTGCGGCCAGACAGGGCACACCCAACGCCGGTGCCCTCAAGCCTCCCAAGGACAACCACCTCAAGCCACGAGGTCGGGAAACGGTTACCATCCACAGCAGTAGGGGGAAGTACTGACTGTGGATCGAATATACCCCTGCAAGGCCAGTGGCAACGGCCACGACGGACTAGGCGACACAGGCTCCCCCCTGCTCGCCACCGGTCCCCTTGCATAACCAGTATCAACCCTTACCTGAGTGTGCAGGTCTCCCACCCTCAGAAGCCAAGGAAGAAACGTACGTCTGGCCAAAGCCGTCTCGGCCTTCAAAAAAAGGCCCCCAGAGAATGAGCAAAGCCAGACGAACTCACGGAGATGAATCATGGAAGCCACATAATAGCTGCTATTTCTTGCCAGGTCGCATCGGAGGCCAGCCCGTCCAGTTTCTCGTGGACACCGGATGCACCTCTAATCTGTTGGGACGACATGTCTTTGAGCGCTTACCCAAGGATGTCAAGAGCCAATTAGAGGTTCGAGAAGACTATGGGTGGATGGCAGATGGTACCAGGCTGCAGTTTCACGGACTCATCACTCTCCCAGTCAGAGTCAGGAGTGTCCAGGTCACTGTGTCTCTAGTGGTGTGTGCCCTGAAGGAAGATGCCATCCTGGGCATGCCCTTCTTGGTCGACCACCACTGTGAGATGAACTTTCAGCAACCCACGTTGGTGTTAAATGGGCAGAAGTTGACTTGCACTGACAGAGAGGGTCGACCCCTGACAAGTGGAGTTCAAATAATGCGAGCCACAACGCTTCCCCCTCGAACCGAGGTCCTGGTTGCCGGACGTCTCACGTCCTCCTCCTATCAACCGGTCGGGTTAATCGAGGGAGTGAGAAACGGTTATATGGTGGCCGCCAGCCTACATCAACCCGGTGAGAAGGGGAGAGTGGCCATCCGCTGCATGAATCCTACCGACCATCCAGTCAGCGTGACGGCAGGGACGGTTGTGGGACAATACACTGGAGTCGGGCCGGACGAAATAGGGGTCCCCTGGACAGCGAAAGAAGAGGCCGAGATTTCTAAGGAACCTCCCCCTTCTGCTTCCAACGTACCTCCCCACATGCTGGACTTGCTCCAACAGGCGGCGCCACATTGCTCGTCCCCTACCGAGCACCGAAGGATGGAAGACCTTTTGGTCCATTATGCGGATGTGTTCAGCCAAGGAAGCGAGGACGTGGGACGTACCACCCTGGTACAGCACGAAATCCCCCTCCTTCCAGAGGCGCAACCCATCCGTCAACACCCATATCGAGTAGGACACGAGAAAGAAGCCGAAATCGAGCGACAGGTTTCGGCCCTGGAGAAACAAGGCATGATTGAGCCCGCTCACGGGGCCTGGAGTTCTCCGGTGGTCTTGGTGAGGAAGAAGGACGGGGCGTGGCGATTGTGTGTGGACTATAGGAAACTCAATAGTGTCACTCGCCAGGACGCCTACCCCCTCCCCCGGATTGACGAGAGTTTAGACGCCTTGTCCGGCAGCAGGTTTTTCAGTACCTTGGACATGATGAGCGGATATTGGCAGGTACCTCTCTCTGCCGAGGCCCAAGAACGGTCAGCGTTCGCCACACGCAGTGGGTTATGGAGATGGAAGGTGCTCCCCTTTGGGCTGACCTCCGCCCCGGTTACCTTCCAGCGGCTGATGGAACGCGTCCTCCAAGGGCTACACTGGAAAACTTTGCTGTTGTACCTGGACGACATCATCGTCATGTCGGCGGACTTTTCTAGTCATGTAACTAGGCTGGCAGAGGTGTTGGAGCGACTGAGACAGGCCGGGCTAAAACTAAAGCCCTCTAAATGCAGTCTGTTCCAGACCCAAGTTAAGTACCTGGGCCACATAGTCAGCGACACTGGAGTGGCTACCGACCCTGAGAAGATTCAGGCCATCAGTGGATGGGCAGCACCCCAGGATGTGACACAGCTAAGATCATACTTGGGTACCACTGGGTACTATCACCGATACGTACCTGACTACGCCTCGATCGCCAAACCTCTCACCTTGTTGACAAGCGAGGGGGTCCCCTGGAAGTGGGAGGGAGAGGAACAGGAAGCTTTCCTTAAGCTCAAGTGGTCACTGACGCACGCTCCAGTACTGGCATATCCCGATCCCTCCTTACCCTACGTGCTCGATACCGATGCTAGTAACGTAGGGACCGGGGCTGTGCTATCCCAGGTCCAGCAAGGCAAGGAGCGACTTATAGCCTACTATAGCAAGACCCTCTCCTCCGCCGAACGCAATTACTGCGTGACTAGAAGAGAGTTGCTGGCAGTTGTGCTGGCTGTCCGACATTTCCGGCCCTACCTATATGGCAGAGAATTTACGATCCGGACGGATCATGCCTCCTTGGTTTGGTTGCACCGGAGGAAGGAACCCTCTTGCCAGGTGGCCCGGTGGCTGGAGAGCCTGGCCGAGCACAAGTATCGAATTATCCATCGAAAAGGCGTTAAGCACGGTAACGCCGATGGATTGAGTCGACGACAGTGCATCGACTGCCGGCAGTGTGCTGCCATTGAGAAGCGGGAACGGGGGCCAACTAGGTCACAAGTGTGTGACTCTCTAGTAACCCCAGGGACAAATTGGGAAACTACTGTACCAGTGGACCAGGTTCCAGTACAGCCACCAAGAGGTACAGGAACACCCAGTCCCAACGCCCGCCAGTTGGATGAAGCCGAATGGCCTTGACTACCCAGCAGCGGACATACCTCAGGGCCCGGCCTCCCGACTCCCACACCAGCCAGCCCAACTCCAGTACGGCTGCCATGCGGTGCGGGGTCACCAGGAGTGTTGGACGACTCTCCCAGAAAGCTTCAAAACCCTCGGTTACGGGCCATCAAGATGGCAGGTGAACCAGGACTCGTTGAGGAAACTGGTGAAAGCACGGTCCCAAAGGTCCCGGAACTGTTGACAGTGGTGCAGACTTCGCTAGATGAAGTACGGGCATTACAACAGAGACCCGCTACCGACCTAGGGATAATTTACCAGGCCATCAGGAACCGGAAAAGAATAGAAGAGGCCGTGCTGCAAGTAGGCAGCCCCGAGTTGCAGCGATTGGCCTGGATGTTCCACCAGCTCCAGCTCGACGAATCAGGTGTATTGACCCTTCATCTCATTCAGAATGGGCGGGAAAGGGTGGTGGTGGTATGCCCCCAAACGCTGAGACAGGAGATCTTGTGGAAAGCCCACGAACAGACGCACTGCGGTGTGGAGAGGACCCTGAAACGCGTCCAACTGGATTGGTACTGGCCGGGCATGGCTGGAGAGATCAGGATGGCAGTTCTCTCGTGTGAAGTTTGACAGAGGGCCAAGACGGGAAAGGGCCAGACCTCCGGGAACAGACAACGGCTGTACGCCGGGAGGCCATGGCAACGTCTAGCCGTAGACTTGGTGGGACCCCTACCTCAGACCCCTCGAGGAAATAGCTGGGTGTTGGTGCTCACTGACCATTTCACTCGGTGGTCAGATGCCTTAGCTATCCCCGACGCTACAGCCCCAACGGTAGCTCAGGTCTTGGACGAGAGAATATTCAGCTACTTCGGTCTGCCCAAAATTATCCACACCGACCAGGGGAGCCAATTCGAGTCCTCTTTATTCCAAGAGCTATGTGACTTGTGGGAAGTTGACAAATCTAGGGCCACTCCGTACCACCCCAAAGGGAATGGTGTGGTTGAAAGAAATAATCGTGTACTGGGTGACTCCCTACGAGCCCTCTTACTGGGCAGAGGACAAGAGGATTGGGATCAGTTATTGCCACAAATCATGCGGACGCTGCGAGGTTTACCGCACTCCGCCACTAAGGAAACACCCAATTACTTGATGTTGGGTCGAGAGCTTCGTCTTCCTGACCAGTTGCTGTATGGAAACAGGCTGGAGTCATTTACGAGCATACACGAGTATGTCCAGACTGTTCACGACCGGTTGATGCAAGCCCATACTCTCCTCCGAGATAGACAGAAGGAAATTGTATCAACCGATGTGAGAGAGCCTCCGCTATTCAATGAGGGTGACCTCGTATGGTTACTAAGCAAACGGCGAAGAAAAGGGGAAAATCCAAAATTAGCGGCCAAGTATGTACGACCCTATCGCATACTAAGGAGTCACGAAAATCATACTTACGAAATCGAAAGGTATGGACAGCGATCCACTCAAGCTGAAGGAAGGTTAAGGCTCTGTCGCCCTAGTCCGGTGCAACAAGGACGAGCCCCAGCTGAAGTCGAACCTGCCCGACGTCCTAACATGAGAGGTCACCCCCGGAGACGAGTATCACGAGGGAACAATAATCCGGATGCCGTTATTCTAGAATCACTCCTGCCTAGTCGACTAATGGAATTACCAATACTCCAATCGCCGGGAAGATTGGAATCACTTCGGTTTCCCGGCGAAGATTCCTTGGTCTCTCCAGGGGAACGCAACCCTAACTCGAGGGCTGGCCCCGACCCTGGCTGCGGATTGACGACCGAGGAGGCAGGAACCACGGGAGATGAAGGAGCCCAGGCTAGTAACGCCGGGGCTGGAAACACCCCACGGCCCCAACGAGTAAGAAAGCCTCCTGCGTATTTAGCCGACTATGATACCAGCACCGTCCAATCAGGAGAAGCCACCAGGGGTCAAGGTCAGAGGGCAGCCATCTTGGACACCAGAGAGAGCGCGCTCATTGCTTGCTGTCAACTCGAAGCGTATACATCTGCACCTCCTCTAACCATGGAAGTAACGAAAGAAACAGTAAAGAAGGCTTCTCCAATCATCGGAGCCTTGCCTCTACTACCCGAATTAATCATTCCGCTGGAACTCCACCCAGCTCCTAACGAAACCCTGGACAACACGGAGTCAGACTCGGTGAAAGAGGATTCCTCTCCACACTCCCACCTGCCGACCAAGTGGGTCTCTGAAGAGACGGCCAGGAAGATATTAAGATTATGCCGAGAAGATGGTATTAACTGTCCGCTGTGTCAGCAGCTATTGTCCACCCCCCAAAGGCGCCGGATTCATATCGCGCAGCATTTCACTAGATTTTTTTGTAAATGTGGGAGGAATTCAACTTCAAGGGACACTATCGCGAAACATAAGTCCAGAATAAGAGCTGTGGAGACACGAAAAGCCCACGGCGGAACGGGCATCACTATTTATGAGGTCGACCGCGCCAGCTACCCCGCATGGAGCCAGAAGGTCCGACTAATTAACCCCCCGGCCTTCGAGAAACCGACACCCTATGGGCCGGTTAAAGCAAAGCCGCCTGTGAGAAGAGGGCCCCAGGCGTCCTTTCCCTCTCCCCCGAAGAAAAAGCGGATAGGCCAGCGGTGTAGCCCGCTCAAGGTAGAACGACCTATACCAGCTCCCAGGAAACTATTAACCACGGTCGGAAGCGTCCAGAGCCGACTAGGAGATATTCGGCCCCGAGTCACGGTGGACGTCCTTCGGGAAGAGGCCTCCAATCTCAGACGGATGGCCCGTCGTCTAGAAGAACTGGCAAACCGAATGTCGAACCCATAAAAGATGCGACCGAAAGACATTTTTTACTCCTATTTTTCTTGGTATGTTTCAGTTAGTTTGTGTTTTCTCATATTATTTTATTTTTCTTTTCTTTTGGTTTGTTTTATATAGCCGATGGTCGTCTATAGGGGCGGCGTGTGTGATGGAAACGTTATGTTGCCATCTCCTTTTTCTTTATATCATTTGGAGTTGTGCTCTCTTTTTCATTTGTGTAACCACGCCCCTAAAGGAGGCTGGCCTTTGCTACCTTATTTGCATAATCAGATGTATTTAAGGCAGAGCCTCGGCTCTTTTATGTTGTTCAATATATGCCTTGCATTTGGAACCATACTCTTCTGTTACCTTGCGCAATAGCAGAACCACACCGAGCACTTACTTTACTCCGAGACTCAGTCTATGGACCGTGCTGGGGGAGTAAAGCCACAGAAACACTGTCGACCCCGTCGACCTCAGGTCGACCTTGTCGAACTAGTATAGCACCACTCTGGGAGCAGTTCCTGGTGTAAGGTGGTTGATGTTGACCGGTGGTGTAAGTCGACCTAGTCGCCTCCGCGTGTTGGTCACGGGCAACCCTTACACAGCCCCTGTGAAGAGTGAATGCAGACCGGTAGAGTAAGCCGACCTAGTCGCCTCTACGTGTTGGTCGCAGGATCCAACACAATATGTAAGTAACTAATGTTCTCACACAACTTTAAGTGATGTAAGTTACATGCGCTGTCATCTAACAACATAATACGCAACTACTCATAATTTTAGCTAATATTAACACATGTAACTACTCATACTTTTAGCTAATATTAACACATGTAACTACTCATACTTTTAGCTAATATTAACATATGTAACTACTCATACTTTTAGCTAATATTAACATATGTAACTACTAATACTTTTAGATAATATTCACATATGTAACTACTAATACTTTTAGATAATATTCACATATGTAACTACTCATACTTTTAGCTAATATTAAAATATATGACTACTCATACTTTTAGCTAATATTAACATATGTAACTACTTATACTTTTAGCTAATATTCACATATGTAACTACTCATACTTTTAGCTAATATTAACATATGTGACTACCCATACTTTTAGCAAATCTTAATATACTAGCTGCGCTACCCAGCTTTGTACGGGTAATAGAAATGGTCTTTGGACCAAAAATTAATTTTTATTTGAGCTATAACAACATTTGCCATTCTAACTTTTAAACTACATATCATGAGCGAAATATTTTATGTAGTTAAAAAAAATTAAGAATGAAAATAAAAGCAACTGTAAAGGTTTTAAAACTGTGTCAAACAACTGTAACTTTCAAACTTCATATCATGAAAAAAAGGTTTTGTGCACAACAACTAAATTAAAAATAAATAAAACAAGTGTAAAGGTTTTCAAACAACTGTAGGTTTAAAATTTCATAGCTTGAAAGAAGTGTTTTGTTGAAATAAATTAGAAAGAAAAATAAAAATCTAAAGGTGTTTTAATATAAAGGTAAAATAATTAGCAAGTAATGGCTAAATATAGTCTATTTCGCTACGGTTACAATCAAAAAGTGTTTGGTATACAATTACATGTATATGATTTCAGTTCGTTTCAGTGTTGGTATGCACAAATTGGCATGCAAAAATATTGTAGGCTACAGATGTACATAGGGTGGTATAGAAACCCATAGTCATTATCTAATTCAATCGCCTCCTGGAAAAATAATCATCATTAAAAATAGTACAAAAGTATTATGTTAACTTTAGCAACTATAGGTACCTACATGTAAAATGACTTTAGTGCATTTTGTGGTTATGATTTTTAAGATATGACATTACAATGTTCTACGTGGAGCGTTCTTATGTTCGAGACAGACGTGGAACCTAAACGCTGAATTTAACTTAAATGAATTTAATTTACTGAACACATACTTAAAAGAAATTTTAGTATGTATTTTCAATGATCCATTAGGAGATATGAGCTGCTACAGTTTGTAAGCTGTTTTTAATACATACGCAACTCCAGGCATTCGACTAGTATATATAATATATATATGCGCCATTTAGACCCGGTGTCTTACTTGGCAATTCATGTAACATTCATTTCTCGCTCCTTTCAGCCAAGCGCCTAAAATTGGCTGATTGGGGACACTAGCACTCACAGCTATACAGAAAGCACAAAATTACCAAAGCTGATTTCTAACACAGTTTTACCTTCTTTTCTGGCTGTTTTTAGTGCAAGAGTAGGCCGAACAGGTACATACATAGCAGTTGACAGGCTTCTTCAAGAGATACAAGAGAATGATGAAATTGACATTTTTGCCATGGACTTGGAGATGAGAAGCTACAGATGCAAAATGGTGCAAACCGAGGTGAGACAATTTTTCTGTTTTTAGTAAGAGAAATATACTTGTTTAGGCTCAGCAAATGCTAGTATACTGCAAATCATAGCCAGAACTAACATCGTCATAACATCAAAATGTTGGCCTGTGCTGTTGTATATCAAATTCTGTTGCCATATAAAACAAATGACAAATAAGTTTATAATGTTAGCAAAAGCTTGAGCTCAGAAGGCTAACAATACAACTTGACAATCTTTAGACTACTTGCAGGGTAGTTCTATTAATCCTTCGACTGCCGAATTACTCGCTGGGTCAAGTGATATAGTGCTGCATGTTCTTTAATAAAAATGCAACATTTTGCTTTGACTTTTGCTCAGTTATTACTTGTTCTATTTGGCCTAAATTAACAATATATTATATTAGAACTCTTTCAACAACATGATATGACCAATAGTATCTGAGTTGGATAAAACTTTCTTGAAATAAAAATATGACCGTATGAGCTTTAGTTTATATTGCAAAAATCTCAGCCGTTTTATTTTGATGTTAGAAGCAAGTTGTAAGTAAGTTGCAAGAATGCAAGAAGCACAAAATCAGTTGATACAAGCCAGAATAAATGAATGCAAAATTATATGATAAAATAAAAATATGCCAAAATCAAAAATGGAATGCTAAGAAAATATAAGACTGGCTAACTTATAAATGTGTAGTGTACAAAATATAATTATCTATAGCCAAAGCCTCCTAGATGACTGATAATGAATTTTTCATCAAAGAAAGTTTCAATTTAGACTAAAAGACATTGTAACAATGTTAGACACAAAACACCATACAGAAACATAAGACTTGTTTATAGAAACAAATTGCAAAACATCCTTTTTTATCGGTTATATCATCAGTTACCATCAAATATAGCATACTTTTTAATGTTTCATGGATGTACTAACCGAATGCCTAACATTGCCTGAGCAATAATGGTTTTGTACAGAGAATTTATTTTTATTTAACATATAACAACAGTTACAATTCTAACTTTAAAACTTCGTATCGCGAGAAAAAATGTTTAGTGCAGTTTAAATAAATTAAGAGAAACAATAAAACAACTGTATGGGTTTTCCAACTTTGTCAAACAACTGTAACTTTCAAACTTCGCATCAAGAAGAAAATGTTTTGCGCAGGTCAAATAAATTAAAAAATAAGATGAAACAAATATAACAGTGTTTAAATATAAATGTGAAATAATTAACAGGTAATAGCTAAATTAAGTATGTTTTGCTACGGTTACAATAAAAGCTGATTTGATGCAGATTAAATTAATTAAAATAAAAAAGAGAACAGCTGTAATGGTTTTCAAAATTTTTAACAGCATTAATCAACAACATTATTATTTAGCAATTGTTGAAACTCAACAGAACTGTATTAAAGGCTTGCTGGCGCTTCTCATGCTTGTTTTTCTCTTTGACTTGTTACTTGCTGTACTGCTTTCATTTCTGTTGTGGCAATTGTTTCTATGTCTGGCTGCTCTATTTGTGGCTGAGGATTTGGCTGCTCTTTCTGTGGCTGAAGAGTTGTGCTCTTCTTCAGTTGCTGCACATCTGAGTTTCTCATCTGCATGAACTGTTGCTGCAGGTTTACCACTCCTGTGCTAGTAGTGTCTTGAGCTCAGTGACTACTGACAGTGTTGGCTGTCCTAGACTGGTTTCTGGTGTTTTAAAAGCGCATCATGCGATTTTGCTGTGTTGGTCGTCCTTCTGGTGTAGAGTCTGCTGCTCTCCTGCAAAAGTAGTGCTGGTGACCAATGCCATTGCAGCTTCTGCATATGGGTCTACCATCCATTGTGAACTCTTGACCCACGCGCTGGCAATGATGTTCTATGACTGTTTGCATCTGATTCTGTTTCCATGACTGTCCTTGAGATGCTTTTGAAAAGTTGGTACTTCTTTGAATTCTTTGCTAGTATATTGCGATAAGTGATAAGGGCGCCGTCGATGAGATATAGTGGAAGAATTTTTTCTCAATTTTCTTGTGGAATACTTAAGGTTTGGCAGTTCAGGTCATAATTATCTGTCTATTCACTGAAAGTGGTTTCTGCTGAGGGACCATTTGAGAACTTCTCTACTTCAAGCAGTCTTGTAGCTACATTTATGACAATTGTAGTTTGCTAGTCTGTTTGCTTCATAACTTGTTTCGCTGGTAGTCCATGCATTCGCTTGGCAGACAGCCTTATGTTTGTTTAGCTTGGCTATAAGTTAGGTCAGAGCTGTCAGGTTCATAGTAAGGCATCCACTGCTCACTGCTCCTAGTGTGATAAGTTATAGCCAGTACATAACTATCTTCCAATAAACATTTTATTCCGTTATTCCGCTAGCGCCACAATTTCAAACAACATTGCTAAGTGATGAGTGTTTTATAAGTACGTATATAGAATGTAGATAAATATTAAAATCCTTTATAAGTTAAAGCATGGATTCTAATAAGGCATATTTTGTAAACTGGCATCAATCGATACTTCTGTTTGTAGATAACTGATATACAAATACAAAGACACCAGCAATGTTAGTAATTGCTCAGTTCCACTGTATAACCAATTCTAGCTATACCTTGTTTTGTCTCAATCTTGAAGCAAGATAAGACGATTATGCATGAAGGAAGTAGCATAGCTTGTTATCAATATGCAAACACGGCTGCTAGGTGAAGTGTTACAGCAGTAAACCAATCAACTGATTAATGAGTTTACGATGCAATGTGATTGGATGATTGCAGGATGGTCACTTTTTTATTACATCAGTAAGTTCCTGGTGAGGTAGTCAGTTTCTAGGACTAGAGTGAACTTAAAACTCTGTGAACACAAGAGATAAGCATGAGCCGTTATAAAATTATGGTAAGTAATTAACTGCTAAGCTAGTTGTGATCTTTTTAAAATAGAATAAATTTCTTTGTTAAACTGCTAAACATTATTCTATGCTGTAGTGCAACAAATCTTTTAAAAATGCTTTTACAACTTTCACCATGCTTTCTTTCATATCTATTATGAATAACAGTCTTTTAGGTTACAAAACACAGGTTTTTGTGACTTTTATAAAAAAACAAGGAGTTAGTTAAAGTTTGGAGTTGGTTAAAAGTTCTCTGAAGCAATTTGCTTCTATACCTACCAGTCCCTCTAATTACCAACCTCCCTATCTAATTACCTACCTACCTCTCTAATTACCTACCTGCCTCTCTAGTTACCTACATCCCTATCTAATTACTCACATCCCTATCTAATTACCTACCTGTCTATCTAAGTACTGACCTTCTTATCTAATTACCTACCTCCTATCTAATTACCTACCTACCTTCCTATCTAAGCAATTGCTTGCCTCACTAATTACCTAACAGTCTATATAATGACCTACCTGCCTCTCTAATTATCTAACAGCCTTTCTGATTAGCTATCTTTTTACTCTATTACTTACTAGCCTCTGTGGCATCCTGCCTCTACTTGTATCTTCCCTTCTATATCTAGCCGCCTCCGTAGCTACCTGACTTTCTCTCTGCTGCTCCTACTCTCACCTGCTTCTGTACCTGGCTGCTTCTATAACAAACTGCATTCAAACAGAAAGTATTGCTAGTAGGACAGTATGGTAATCGATGTGACAAACCGAGATGCTTGAATGCCACTCGATATGCTGCTAAGCAAAGTTGATTATTCATATCATAAAATGTGCTGTAGATGTTTGTCTAGACTATTTAGGAAAACTTACAACATGTATCACTTTTATTTTTGCGACTCAAAGCTTATTGGTGCCACCGAGTCTAAAAACATGTTGAAAAAAAGGTGACATTTACAGCTGTGATTACTGCAATGATTAACACCTTCCCCCAAAAATCCTAAAGACCAAACAATAATTGGTCTTTGTTGCCCTGAGTCAACTCTCCGTGAGGTTTAAGAGAAATGTTATAGTATTAAGAAACAACTCTTTATTGTCTGTTCATGACACACCCAAGCTATTTTGTTTCCCTGCTTCTCACGATTTCAACCAAAGACAATTTTTAATTCAAAATTTTGTAGTTTTGCTTATAGCAAAGTTTACGAGTGTCAAAAATTTAGTGTTTGAGTTTCAAAGTTTTGAGCTAATCGATTTGTTATTTGCTATTCATTTTCTTAAGTTATGCATTCTCACATAAAAAACTAGTAAAAGTATTTTTTTACAAAAGCCGTGCTGCAAAGCTAAATTGCTGATTCCTAAATATAGAACTTAGAGCCAAATGTTTTCAGTTTTTTTAAACATGGTTCCCATACCAGCCGCAAGCATTGCCTACAGAATTGATAAACTATCAGGATGAAGTTGGACCCTACACTCTGAATACTTTCAGTGGCTACCAAAGATAATTGTAAGAGATGATGACTAATAAACATTTGCTAGAAGCCGGAGGCAAACCTTTTCAAAATGCATTGTATAGGTGAAACAAGACATTTGGGCTTCATGAGACAGCCACTAAAGTTCTACTGCCAGAAGAAGAATGGCGTTTATCAATTTCTGATTTGGACATTCTGTAGTACTCACACAATGCTGTAACCGGTGCCAAGCTTTATTTAAACAAACCAATCAATTTTATTTTCAATGTTTTTCTTATGAGAGCATCAGCTGGGTTATATGCACAGCCTCTATGGCCACTGTATACATTGTACTAGGGCTTCAACAATGGGAGAAGTAACAGAAACATTCTTCAACATTTAATGTGCAACAAAGCATAATTTCTTAAAATATATATTAATAATAACACTGTCTAATGCACCCTCCGTGTTTAGCTGTTTTTATGCATGTGCTGTCATCACTCTTCTAAACAAACTATGTGAATAGTAGCAACCAAATAACCCTTTCATAGACTGTTATATTCTTTAAGAAGTTCTCCAAGGTAATTAGATCAATTCTTTTTTCATCTACTACCTATACCCTGCGGTATAGACGATAGTCAATTTGTGTCTTATAGTGCTTTTTTATTGTAAGTGACATTCAAGTAAATGATGGTGTTGCATTTTTTCAATAGCTCATCAAAATCTTGGAAAAATAAATTTAACTCTTTTATAGCCTAATTGCCACAGGCTATTATAGTGCCATGTTTTTACTAAAAGGGGAGAACATTGGCCTACAACGGGTTTGGTTTACCAGATAGACCAGAGGATTTCTTGGCTTTTAATTAAGCCTATTTAATAATGACAATAGAGGTGATATCATGTTGAGCAAAAATAATTAGCCATTTGAAGGTAAGTAGAAACATCCCAAAAAACTTTATATAAAGCTACTCTGCTTTCGATTAGGTGTAGTTGCTGTACTCATATGCGATATGTTTCTGCCACTACGGATGCCTGTCATGGTCGCAGCCTCAATATGTTCATACAATCTTCCAGTCAAATCACACGATGAACAGCTGTTAACCCCAAAGTCTGTGTTGGGAAAACCACTCCAAAGCAGAAGTTTCTGAATTCTGTCAGAAAAGCATCAACCAAAGAGTTGTTTAAGAAGTTTTGCATAGATTGCATAACAATAAACCCCTAGAGTAATTATCATTTGAATATCTGTACCATTCAAACTTTTACAAAATATATTGGAAGATTGTAATTGCAAAAACAATACATAGAAAAATTATTTGTGACTAAGTAAATCTCTGTGATCGAAAGACTCAGGAGCAGCCAACAGATGTTGAAAAATAAATGTGAGTTAAATGGTACACACAAATAGATGGTTAAGCATTTATGTTTATTGTATTATATTCTAACCGCTGTGTCTAGGGCTACGGCTACTCACTACATTTGCACTGTACCAATGATCATAACTGTTCGGGTAAGTTATAATTGAACACTTTTGATAACTCTTTATTTTCTATCTTACTTGATCATTGATGCCATTTATTTAAAACAAAAAACAATCATGACATCTTTCTATCTGACAATACCTGTATCTATAACAAACTTTTGGCTTTTGGAATATTAAACAGTGTGTGCCATTTATTTTGCTCAGAGTGTTTTAAAATTTTTTTCCGAAATAAGGTTGATCTTTTTCTCATAACCATTACCGCAGTTATCTTAACACATTGACTTTATTTTAAAAATGGTTTTGTTCATATTGATTTGATGTCCTTTTGTTGTGCTGTCTGATCGAGAGTAAATGTTTTGAGTTGATAGTGTAATTTTGTAAAGGAAGCTGCTGATTCCTTTACTTTCCACAAAGCAGTCAAACAACAACACCGAGTGTGAAGTGTCAATGAATTATATATATTACTAAATAAATATATGTTTGCATGCATGACAAGCAATAAACCACATTCAAAGCATGCAGAGAGGGGCACATATTGCTGCGCCAAAGTGTTACATCTTTTTCTCTTTATTCTTTTACCTTTGTTTTAGGCTCCGCCCCTTTTATTTTGTTCTACGCTCGGTTTCTCTTTCACGGCCTTCTCAGTTTCTTCTCAGTTTCTTCTTGGTTTCTTCTTGGTTTTTTCTCGGTGGCCCAAGTACCCTAATGGTGGCGAGAACTCCTTTGGTGTTTTGAAGATTTTTTCCTACAGCCATATTGACCAGAAGGCCTATTGCTACGGCCCTGGTCACAGTGCTCTGCCGTAACATTTTGATCGCAAAATATTTTTGAGATTCTATTGGCTGCATCGAATATTATGTAATACAGAATTTTTATAGGAGAATGAGCATCGTAGAGAAGATTATTGCGAAGAAAACTATTCGAGTTCCTTCTGGAACTATATATCGTTTATGAGACTCGTTCAACTTTATCTAGAAATACCTACAAGCACTGCCCATATCCATTCACAATTGCAACTACTTACAATCAAAGTTAATGATTTAGTTATAAAACATACTGATTTAGTATGTGGTTAAGTGATTTATGGTTATGTGATTTAGTAGTTATAAAACATAGTGATTTAGTATGTGGTTGAGTGATTTATGGTTATGTGATTTAGTAGTTATAAAACATAGGGATTTAGTAGTGAGAACAAGTTAGGTCTACTATTGGTATGTACTTTTTTGTATCTACGCTAATATTGATTATATATGATTATTAGCTGATGATTGATAATTGATAGTCAACAGTTATCAATAGTTAATAGTGAAATACTTGAATACCTCATATGTAATAAGGTGGTGCAACAGGTCATATGTAAGTCTATGACATAGAATTTGTATAAAATAATAGATGCATGAAATTTATGCCATTTTGAATCACATTTGAGTATAAATTTGAAGATTTTTATTTCAAAACCTATCAAACATCTGATAGGATCAACTCTTTCCTTTATGTCTAGCTATATGTAGTTATAATTGTAAGATCATGTGCCTAACTGTTGGATTTTGCCACTCCAAATTTATCCATATGTTAAACGATGAGCTAAATGGGCTTCGAGGAGTAGCCTGCTTGCTTTATAAATCATTCTGATGGCTGTTCTCTTAACTGGAATTTGAGGTGTGCTTTAATTATTAAATATTGAAAAATAAATATAATTATTTTTTATGATTTTTGTAAAGGAGAAGGCAAACTGCGTTTGAGCGCAAAGATACAAACTTAGTCAAAAAGTTGTCATAGGGTAGCATGCCTGATATCGGATCATTATCGTGAAGAAGGCTCGGTGACACACATACATGTATGGTTGAGATATCCGGTGATTAGTTCAAAATATCTTGATTCTAGTTTTTTAATTTTTAACTGTTCTAGTTTCAGCCCAAATTTGATTTCTAATGATAATGACATTCAAACCTTCTACAAACACTATGTATAAGTGGACTACAAACATTTTTTTGTGTGGCCTATGTACGAAGTTCAAATTTTCACAATTTCAAATATAATCTGAAGATTTTTATTCACATGTGATACATATAAGTGTGACATACCAGCTGAACTGAGCACTGATATTGTTGTAGTCGTATGTTGAAAATATCAGTGTGACATATTAGCTAAATTATGGACTAATATTGTTGTAATATACAACATATCAGTCTGACAAATCGGCTTAACTGAGAGCTGATGTCTCTGTTATCATATGCTGAACAATTAACTGTGACACCTCAATTGAACTAAGGTTGTTTTAATGATTTGTTGAACATATCAGCGTTATAGATCAGCAGTACTAGGTACTGGTGTTGCCATAATCATGTGTTGAACATTTTAGTGTGACATAACTTCCGGTTGACCACCATTTGCTTAATTGCAGTAAACTGACAATCTGCCTTGTCCTTTTGTCCGTTTGTGACATTCGCACATATCACCTTGTCACAATGATCAGATGATGATACAGAATAAAATCAATCGAACTATGCGGTTGGCGAGTCTTTTTTATTAAATAATTCTAGTTAAAAATTCATTCATTAAACCCTTCTAGTTCCGAATGAATTACTATGGTGTTAATATGATTTCTAGCATTACAATGTATATGTGTTTATTGCAGGGAGCACTAGTTCTATTAATGTCAGTCTTTCTTGGCTGCAGCTGCCAAGATAATAACACACCTGTAACTTCTACAGTCACAATCGACCAGACCACCGCTACAAACGCAGTCACAACAGTACTAAAGATTACAACCCCAACACCTTCAACAGCAGGTTAGCGTATTTATAGCCATTCTGCTCATACCCTTATGTAACAGAGCACAATTATAAATCATACATGTCGGCACAGCCAGCACATTGCTTATTTTCTCTAACTCAAAATAAAAAAGACTGGTAGGAAAAACTTCAAATGGAATAGCTAGAACAGTATTTTCTTGTGCATCATTCGCGAGAGTTGTTTCCATCATTATTTTCTACTAACTGAATGCTCAGCGTTGTCTGGGTAATGAAAGTCTTTGTACAAAAACATTTGTTTTTATTTAACATATAACGACAATTACCATTCTAACTTGCAAACTTCATATCATGAGAAAAGTGTTTTGTGCGGTTTAAATAGATTTTGAGAAAAATAAAACTACTGTAAAGGCTTTTAAACATTGTCAAATGACTGTAACTTTTAAAAACCTCATATCATGAGGAAAATGTTTTTTTGCAAGTCAAATAAATTAAGAAACACAATAAAACAACTATAAAAGTGTTTAAATGTAAACTCATGTGAAATAATTATTAGTAATAGCGAAATTAAGATGTTTTGCTACGATTACCGTGAAGGTACAATTTGGTAATGATACAATTAATATGAACTAAAAAACAGAATAAAATTCCTGAATATGTTGAAATAATAACAAAAATTTGTACATAAAAGTGTGCGTGTGTATGATAGGGTCACTGCTCCAGAAGAAGCTATCCATCAAAACTTTGAATATGACGATACTGGTACCTCTCAATACTGGTACCTCTCGATACTGGTACCTCTCGATACTGGTACTTCTCGATACTGGTACCGCTCGATACTGGTACCCCTCGATACTGGTACCTCTCGATACTGGTACCTCTCGATACTGGTACCGCTCAATACTGGTACCTCTCGATACTGGTACCCCTCGATACTGGTCCAAAGGTAAACATGAGATATCGGACTGCCTTTGTTTGGTACTTTGTCTGACCGAATGGAACGATAATGTAAAGGCTATCCCTACTTGAGATAATATGATTGTCCGCTTCAAAAGCATTTACTGGTTTAGCTATCAAAACTTATGAAAAATCGAAAATAGAAGTGTAATGCACATTTTCAATTGAAAAAAGTGATAGTAACACAAATTTAGTTTTTAAATAGTATCAAGAAATAATAGATGCAAAGGTAATATTAGTTAATAATCTAAAGTGCACATTTGGCGTGCACTTTTGCATAGTATGCACGTGCGTACGAGATACGGAATATAATACGTACACATTATTAATAAGAACTGTATATTTCAGTGGTTTAGCACTTGGTTAGGAAATTTGCAGTGGCAATCACGCTGAGTTCCAATCCTGCAAGTGACAAGCTTTTAAATCCAAGATTTTAATAGCTATAGCTGGACAGACACCCAAATAGATGATGATGACATACGACAATCAACTTTGAGATTTATATATATACATGTATATTATTTTGGCTGCAGCTGACAAGATAGGAGCACATCTGTTGCTTCTACAGTCACGATCAAAAGGCCTACAACCACAGTTATACTATTCTCACCAAATACCACAGCAGGATTTGATTTTCATCAAACTGAAATCAAGATCACCCTTTCTTTCCCTTCATGAGACTTGGCCAAATGCTGATGGCTGCACAGTTTTACTGCTGACTATGTAATACACCAACGATATTATTGTATGCAGCATAAAGAAACACACCGTACAAGTGTAACAACAACGATAAATAAATATACATGTACTACCACTTGCTTGCAAATATGCCTAAAAATGACATTACTTTATTAAAACTTTAAAAATAAATGAAGTTATATACTTAATAACTGCTTCTGCGAAATATGTCAACTTGAGTGTTTTTATATCTACTTTAGCCCTATATTAGTTAATTTTAGAGAAACAGTTCACCAGGAAGAAGAACAAGACAAAATGAGAAAAATCTGGGTCTGTCTACCTGATCAATGAGTAAAGCAACATCTTGTGCCATAAACAGACTCCCAGAAATTAGAGACAAAATTTATCATAATTTGGGTCGATTCTCACTTTCCCATTTCCTGTAAACAGAGTAATAGCATAAGCACACAAAAATTTCACCTGAACAGTGAGAGAAAAATGTTTCTTCAACCCAATTTATATCAATTTTGATGAAGGAAAAGAGCTCTAGCCAATAGTCATTAAATTAGTTAGCAGTAACTCTTTATCTAAATGATATACCAAGATATATCCCTAATGTATGCCAATCATAAGATGGCATACATATAATATAGTAATAATAAGATGGTATACATATAACATACTAATAATGAAATGGTATAAATTGTACATACAAATAATGAGATGGTATACATGTCACATACTAATAATGAAATGGTATACATTGTACATACAAATAATGAGATGGTATACATATCACATACCATTCATAAGATGGTTACATATAACATACACCGTAAATTGTAAGACAGTATACAAATAACGAACCAATCATAAGACATATGAATATAATATATATTTAGTTCATTGAGTTGATCACTAACTCTTGTAAAGGATCTGACTCCGGTAGCTGAGTCAGCTTTACTTCCTAACAAGGGAGTCGCAACCTGGGCTACTGGCTGACCTTGTCCGAGGCCTGATTGACCTGCCTGTGGCGGTCAAGTCAGTCCAAGACAAGAACCTAGTAGTCAGGCTTGCTCCTAAACCCAAGCTCCCGGCCTGCCTCTGGATCTCTATCTCAGGCTAGTCCGGATCCACTATTGGCTGGTCTTAAGACTGGATCTCTAGTGCCATGGCACACCCGATCGAGTCTAGACAAGGCCGTGGATCGCCTCCTAGCCTTCTTAGAGTCACCCTGGCAGTTCCGTCTGTTGGTTGCACTGAGCCTGCTTGCACAATCGGTGAGCCAACCAGGCAGGCGTCAAAATAGAGGCAGTTCGTATGAGTATATAGCAGTTTATTATCGATATCTTCAATACAAGTATGCATGAGTATGAGTGGAATCAAGCACACCTTGCCTGTCTATCGCGCTGGCTTATATAGCCAGCGCCTATCGTTTAACTCCGCCTACTGATCTATTTATATCACAAAGGATATGCCAGATACAACAGGATGGTTATGTAACAAAAAGGCAGTTCAGTAATACAGTTATATAATAAAAAGGGCAGTGCAGTAATACAAGGGCAGTTCAGTGATACAGTTATATAATAATTAAAAGGCAGTTTAAGTATGCAACAAGGGAAGTTCGAGAGGTTCGGTTAAATGATAGTGCGGATATATATATGAGTGCAGTAAATAGTACACAGGCATGTCCCGGTCCTCCACACTCTCCCCCCCAATTGTTTGGCCAGGGGTGAACAATTAAGTGTTCTCAGTGGAAACGCCGCGCTTGTGTTCTCAACCTCTGAGCTTCTACCCGGCATTCCTCGGCCATCCGGATGTAACGTTGGTATTGGTCCTCTTCTCTTCCCGTTCTACGGTTGTACTCTTCTCGCCGGGCCCGTGTGTTCTCGATAGCCCTGGTTACCCTGCTGCTGGTAGGTTCCTTGGTCTTGCCATTGGCTTCGGCGTATACCCCAGCGATGTCGTCCGCATTGACGTGGATCTCCAGGGCAGTCTCGCTTTCTCCCGCTACCTCTGTCCCAGCTCCCTTAGGCGGTGTGTTTATTTCCGGATTGATGAGTCTTGCTTCCCTCTGTTTTACCCTTGGGATTACGTACCCTTGGGGAAAACACCTTTGGACCCGCTCCTCTCTTCTTCCGGTGGCTCGGCATCGGTTTAAATGGACGCGGAGGTCGGCTGGTCCGTCCCTCCTGTTGTCCTGGAGGGTCTCCTGTTCAGTACACCCCCTTTCTTCTGGTGACTCTGTCCTTGGTCGTTTTTGCCCCATCCTTCTACCTCGTACCCACCCGTTCCCATCCTTTATGGGAAGGCAGGTTCCAAACGGGGGGCACTTTGTCCATTTCATGTATGTAGAAAAATCGGTGTACCACTCCTGATCTACTTGGTATACAATAGTAGGGTGTAGTCCGGAATCCTTGGCTTTCTTTTGGTGCTTGTATATACTAAAGAATGACGATGAATTTTTCTGACATTTGCACCAGTAGCGCCAAAAGTGTTGCCGAATATGTCTCCTTACTACCCTACCGTCCTTGTTTTTGAAGCCACAGAGTCTGCACTCTCCCTTCTGGCGGTCTTCCGCGGCCTTCATCCTTGCGTAGGAAGTGGGGGAGTACCAGATATCCTCGGCTACTCCGTCGAGGGTTTCCCGGCTTTTTCTTCTCTCGGGCGGTCCGTTCACTTTTTTCTGATCGACCGGAATCGTTGGTAGGTTTATCGAGCAGGCTTGTACTGGTCCTGGTCGTGGTTGAGTATCCAGTCGGTGCCTCTGGCTAGTCTCTAGCGGAGGGCCACCCTGGAGTGGTTTACCTCCGCTCCTGACTTGGAAACTCTGGCCCTCAGAATTTTGCCTGGCCTGTTTTGGCTTGGCTTTGTCCTGTGACGCCCTGTTCCCTACCATTTGCACCATCCTGGTAGTGGTTATCGCCGGTTCTACCGGCCTCGCTCCCTTATAGGCAATGGGTGCGATATTTTCCTTGGCTATGTTATTCCCAGGTAGTTTTACCTGATCGACGTCTTGGTTCCCTGCCGTTATCTGAGTTCCCTCCAAGATCTCATCCAATTCTGTTAATAATACCTGCAGTTCTGGATCCTCGATGGCGTTGGTTTCATCTGAAGTTGGTCTCATATTCGTGATATAGGTTTGTGGAGAGAGCTGGTTATTCGTTAGTGCGCAACGGTTGAAGTGACTGGAGGCTGTCTCAGTTTCATAAGATGGCCGCTTTCCGGTCCTGCCGTGCTCTTGTTCCTGAATTGTTCTGCCGTTCGGAGTCTGCTGTCGAAGGCCTTCATTGCCGGATGGTTCCTCTCCTGCTTGGTTTTCTTCGTCTGCCTCCGTCTCTGTCCCCTTTCCCGGGATATTTCGGTCAGGTATGATTGTATCTGGTTGCTCTCCTCCGTGGCGGCTTGCGGCCATCATTTCTTCTAGTTCGGCAACCGACTCTTTTAGAATTGTATATTGAGACATCAGTTCTAAGTTCGTCCTCAGACCTTCCCTCTCTATCAAGGTCTCCAGTTGTTCCACCATAGCTTTGGTAGACTGATACCGTTCCCTGAATTCGGCCTGTCTTTCTCTGGCTTCCGGTCCTTCTTCTTCAGGGTCGATTTGGTGGCACACAGTCTCGCCGTATCTGATAGGAGGACCCACCATTCGCCGTGGTCTCCCGTCTCGTCTTTCTCCCATACCATTTTCTGTTCTCCTTGGTTCTGCGTTTATTCACACCTCTTCTTCAGCTGGTGCTGGTGTAGAAACTTCGGGTTGGGGCGGATCCCTTTGTTCGGTGACCCTGGAGTCGGAGGCCTCATCGACTGCGGTATTGTCTGTCTCTCCTTCTGTCAACTCCTGTCCGGGGGGCTCCACCGGGGGTTCGGAACAGGGCCCGAGACTTGGTTCCTCTGGTTCCGCGTTGGTTATACCGGTTTGCTCTGTTGCCTCCCTAACCCCTCCGGTGGGATCGTGACTGCCCGAGGCAGACTCTCTTTCTCTGGCCAGGACCTCCAGAAGTCGTCTCCTGAACGTGTTACTGTCCATATCCGGGGGAGGTTCCATCCTCTCCTGCCGTGTTGGCGGGGGGGGGGGGGGGGGGGGGGGGGGGGGGGGGGGCTCCCTTCTAGTGTACTCTACTGCGGGCAGCATCTCCCCTAGCTTTTCCAGCCTCCTCTCTCTTCGTCCAGTGGCACCCCTCATGTTTGGCCTCCTGGAGGGTTCCTTAGTGGCCGGGGCCCGCCCATCGGCCTCTGGACACGCGTAGTATGGTTTTAATCTCTCTTCGTTCTGTACTGAGATTTGTCCTTGTCTCTCTACTTGGTACGTATGGTTGGGATTACACCTAGTGACTGTATAGGGTCCCACATATTTGGGCTGTAACTTGGGGTTTTCTCCACGTCTACGTCTCTTGTTGACCAGCAGCACCAAGTCGCCGGTCCCAAACGATGGGGTTCTTCGTCGTCCTCCACCCGGACTTTCATTTGGCGGTCTCGGAGAATTTCATACGTTTCCTCCAGCCGGCTGGCCAGTTCCAGTACGTAGGGCTGTACCGCCTGGCCAGTGACTGCAACGGGTTCTGAGAGCTGGTCTGGCAATCGCAGTTCCCTGCCCATCATCAGGTAATTCGCGGTTTCTCCCGTGGCGGAGTGGGGAGTGCCCCGGAAAGCCCTCATTATCTGTGGCAGCAACAAGTCCCACTCTGTAGGCCCACGGCGCAGGAGCAAGGCTCTCAAGGAATCTCCCAGGCTCCGATTGTTTCTTTCTACAATACCATTCCCCTGGGGGTGGTATGGTGTAGTCCGTGTTTTGTCTACGTTCCATAGACTACATAATTCTCCCATGAGTTTAGATTCAAATTGAGCCCCTTGGTCAGAGTGTAATTCCTCGGGTAGGCCAAAATAACAGAACACCCTTTCGTCCAGGGTTGTGGCTACCACCGGGGCAGTTGCGTCCGGGATCGCTATTGCATCCTGCCATCTAGAGAAATGGTCGCTAATCACTAAGATCCACTTGTTCCCTCGGTTAGTCACTGGCATTGGTCCCACCAGGTCGACCGCTAGCTTCTGCCACGGTCGCCCGGCGTACAATCGGTGTCTGCTCCTAGTTGCGTGATTCCCGCCGGTTTTGCCACTTGACAGATCTCACACGTCTTGATGAGTCGCCTCACGTCGGCATTTAGTCCCGGCCAATACCAATTGAGTAGTAATCTTTTTACAGTCTTGTGAACCCCCGCGTGGGCAAGCCTGTGCGTGTCCCACATTACCCGGCTCCGGTCCGCCCGAGGACATAGGGTACACCATCTGGGGTGGCCGTCCGTCGTTAGTCTGACCTCCAGGACGCCGTTTGGGGATAACCTCAGAGCCTCTCGTCTCTTGTGTAGGACCCGGAGCTTGTTACTCCCTAGAGTCAGCTCCTCCTCTGGTAGCTCTTGATCATTTTTTACTGCCCAGTACATCCTGGCCACGGCCTGTGTCCCTTCCATTTGGCCCTGTACCAGCTGTCGAAAATTTCGGTCTTCTGGTAGTTTAATTGCGGCCACGGTGTCGGACTCTCCTTCCAGCAATGCCTGTTTGCTAGGGCCCCTGTCTCGCTCCTCTATTCGGATACACTGTCGACAGTCGTTTGGGCAGACCTGTCGACTCAGGCCGTCGGCATTCCCGTGCTTGACCCCTGATCGGTGCTCCAGTAAGTACGAGAACTCTGACCGAATCTCCAGCCACCGAGCTACTTGGGCCGACGGCTCCCTCCTCCTACACAGCCATCTCAGGGAGGCATGGTCCGTGCGGAGCACGAACTGTTGACCATACAAGTAGGGCCGGAAGTGCTTGACGGCTTTTACTACTGCCAGGAGCTCTCGGCGCGTTACACAGTAATTTTGTTCGGCTGGGCTGAGGGTCTTGCTGTAGTATGCCACTACGGTCTCCCTGCCCCCCTGGTTCTGGGACAGGACAGCCCCCACTTCCACATTACTGGCATCGGTGTCCAGAGTATATTGACTCTTTGGGTTGGGGTACCCCAGCACTGGTGCCGAGATCAGGCCTTGTCGGAGGGTCTCGAATGCCTGCTGCTCTTCTTCTCCCCACCTCCAAGGCTTCCCTTTGCTAGTCAAGATCGTGAGTGGCTTGGCAATAGTGGCGTAATCCCGCAGGTACTGTCGGTAGTACCCTGTGGTTCCCAGGAAGGCCTGCAGTTCCTTTATATTTCGAGGGGTTTGCCATTCGGCCACTGCTTTCACCTTTTCTGGGTCCGTGGACACTCCTTCCGGGCTCACCACATGGCCAAGGTACCTCACTTTCCTCTGGAGGAGCTCGCATTTAGAGGGCTTCAGTTTCAGCTGCGTGGCGGCGAGTCTCTGGAAGACCTCTCCCAAACGGGCCAAATGGGTCTCGAAGTCTGGAGCAATTACGATGATGTCGTCCAAGTATAACAAGAGGGTTTTCCAATGGAGCCCGTGGAGTACAGACTCCATCAGTCTTTGGAAGGTGGCGGGGGCCGACGTCAATCCGAAGGGCAGTACCTTCCACTTCCACAGCCCGCTTCTCGTGGCAAAGGCGGATTTCTCTTGAGCGTCCGGATCTAGCGGTACTTGCCAGTATCCACTGGTCAGATCCAACGTACTAAAAAATCGGCTTCCTGCCAGGGTGTCCAGGCTTTCATCAATCCTAGGGATGGGGTACGCATCCTGTTGGGTGACCGCATTCAGCTGTCGATAATCAATACAAAATCTCCATCTGCCATCCTTCTTCCTCACCATGACGACCGGGGAACTCCATGCCCCATTGGCAGGCTCGATCAAACCCTTTTCCAGTAGTTCCTGTACTTGTTTGTCCGCTTCTGCCTCCTTGAGGGGTCCCAACCGGTGGGGGGGGGGGTTGTCTGACCGGCCTGGCACCTTCCATCAGGGGTATGCTGTGGGCGATTCGGTCGGTCCTTCCTACGTCGCCATCATACTTGCTGAACACGTCCTGGTATCTGGTCAGACAATGGGCCAGGCTCTGCTTCTCTCCTTCGTGTCGGCATCCTGGGAGGGCCTGCCGATATAGCTCAACCAGGTGACCCGGGACGGCTTCCCCCGTCCTTACAGTGGCACACCCCACTCCCGATTCGTCGAGGCTCCCGTGTTCCGGCCCAGACCAGAGATCCGTCTGTATGTCCTCTTCTTCCACAGCCATGTATGAGCCAATGACGTGTCCGGCGCCCAACTCGATCGGTTGACGTCCGGGGTTCAGGCATCGTATGGTGACATCACCCCCCTCCCCAGGCCTGCTCAGGCTGCATGCCACGGGTATGTGTGGATCAGAGCCCTCTATCAAGCCCATCGGGACGTAATTTCTGGCGGAGATCTTCCCCGTCACTCTTACCTCCGACAAGGGAGGGATAGTAACTTTTTTCCAGGCGTGAACGTTGGACACCATTATCCTCCCGTATTTGTCGGTGCAAGTAAGTTGCCTATTCCCTAGGGAAATGACGGGTCGGTTGAATTCAATCTGACACTTGTGGGAGATCAGGAAAGGCATACCCAGAATAGCGTCTTCGCTGATCTGGCTTACGAGGAAGTTCTCCTCTATGGCCACGTCCCTGATCCTTCCGGTTAGCCTTATCAGTCCATAAAACTGGAGCTTGCTACCATCTGCCATGAGTCCGTACCGGTCATTCTCTTCTAACTGCACCCTCACTCGCTCCGGCATTCTGTCGAACACCTTTTTGGAGAGTAGGTTAGTGTTGCAGCCGGTGTCTATGAGGAACAAGAGGTCTTGCCTCTCTACCTTTCCCGGTAGGAAGTAGCTCGACCTATGGGGTTTTTCAAAGGCTCCAACCCTTGGCAACCCTTCCCCCGTTGCGGCGGTATCGAGCATCTCTTCCGATTTTTTCTTCCTCGGACGTCCCCTAGGCCTGTCCGGTGGTGGACTCTTTTCGAGCTGGTCCTCCAGGCTTTCCTCGGGAGTAGCTGGCCTTGTGCTCTCCCCGTACCGGCCTGTCGGACCTGACACCGGACTCGTGGGTTGGCCTAGATTCCCCCCTCGGAGATGGCCGCCTTGGGTCGGCCCCCGTCTCGGGGGTTCGGCTTCATTCCAGCCCCTTTCGTCTCTGGGTCTATGGTACTCCAGTCTCTGGAGATGCTCCGCCATTGCTGGGTCCTCGTTCCATCCCGATCCGGTTGATACGGATCTCCTGAACGGATCAGCGCCGGTGGGGCCATCTCTCTCTGACCTAACCTGTCTAGGCTTACGGCGGGGTTCCATCTGGGTCACAAGCTCCCTTCTTCCTGGTCTGTACAGCGTTGGTCTCTCGAGAGCTTCAGTTACCCCTGAATCCGCTCTCTGTCCCGACCCTTGCTGTCCAGATCGCTCGGGGTGCTCAGCCCTAGGGGGACCTCCCTTCCGCCCTGGCCTCTCTGGTTCTCTGGTACGTCCATAAACTCTTCGTTTCTCGTCCAGTCTCTGGATCTGGTGGAGGTACTGCCGCTGCGCCTGTTTGGCCGCCATCGGTGAGTCCCGGGGGCTCGCCTCGCATCCCTCTTCCTCCTCGTCCAGTTCCCATAGACTTTGGTATGGGTTGTAGATGGGAATCGTTTCTACCGGGGGTCTCTTGACCGGTGCCGCCATTTTAGTCGGATGCTGCCAACCCTCCGGATCAACCCCAGATTCCCTTCGACTTGTATTGTTACGTTGTCTGTGTTTTTCGTGTCCGGGTGCCCTTGTGCAGCCAGCAGGTAGACCTACTGCTGCGGGCCGTAGGCATTTCCCTGGTCCTGCTTATAGGGTGTCCTCTGATTTGCCTGCCTCCGCGGACAACTTCTCCTCTGGTGGCCTTCCTGGTTGCACCCCCAGCATCTCGCCATTTCCTTTTTCTTCGTCCCGCTTTCTGTAATAGACTGCGGTCGATGGATATACAATTTTAACTTGGCCACTTCTTTGGCTAGGTCCGTCACCGAGGTCAACAGCAGCTCGAGGGTATTCGGGGTAGTTCTAGCCACCACAATCGGCTCTTTGGGGCCCCGTTCTCCCTCGCCCTGTCCTGTCTCGTCTAGCTGGACTGCCCTGACGTCCGACCTGAAGGGTTGGGCTTGGTGAGACGCTATACTAGGTCGAACCTGTAAGTACTCGTTCCCTGCTCTCACGGCTGCCTCCAACGTAGGAGTAGGCACCGCTAGCAGATGTCGCTGCAAATAAACATTGCCCAGCGTACCACAGAACGTGTCCACGGCCATCTCCTCTTTCAGGCGATCTGACATTTCCCCAAACGCGATATCGGTCAGCTTCTCTATTTGGGTGGCGTGCTCAAATAGTGTTGCTTGCTGGTCCTTTTTTAGGCCCTGCAGTTTGGCTCTGGCTTCTTTGGGTGTCAGTCCAAACCTGGCCCGGAGGTTGTTAAATACGCCGTGTATGGTCTGCCCGTGTCCACAGTCCTTAGCCTGCCCTCGCAGTCTCTCTCGGATGTGTAACAGCGCGGACCCTGGCCCCCAGTCATTTGCAACGGCTACATCGTTGAACTGCCGGATGAAGGCCTCTACATCGCTATTCCCGTCATATTCTGGGGCTCTGAATGTTTCTCTTGGTGCAGGGGGTCCCTGCGTTCCCTGGTTGACGAGCAGTCTTTCCAAGACACCTGTCAGTCGCTCTAGACCTCCTAGTCCCTCCGTTCGGAGAGCTTCCGGTCTTTCCGCGCTGCGAGTCCGTCTGGTCATACCTGCGTCGTCTTTTTAGTCCCTGTTAGTCGTCCTGTTGTGGGTTAAGCAAATCCCACTGCTGCCACCAGTGTAAAGGATCTGACTCCGGTAGCTGAGTCAGCTTTACTTCTTAACAAGGGAGTCGCAACCTGGACTACTGGCTGACCTTGTCCGAGGCCTGATTGACCTGCCTGTGGCGGTCAAGTCAGTCCAAGACAAGAACCTAGTAGTCAGGCTTGCTCTGAAACCCAAGCTCCCGGCCTGCCTCTGGATCTCTATCTCAGGCTAGTCCGGATCCACTATTGGCTGGTCTTAAGACTGGATCTCTAGTGCCATGGCACACCCGATCGAGTCTAGACAAGGCCGTGGATCGCCTCCTAGCCTTCTTAGAGTCACCCTGGCAGTTCCGTCTGTTGGTTGCACTGAGCCTGCTTGCACAATCGGTGAGCCAACCAGGCAGGCGTCAAAATAGAGGCAGTTCGTATGAGTATATAGCAGTTTATTATCGATATCTTCAATACAAGTATGCACGAGTATGAGTGGAATCAAGCACACCTTGCCTGTCTATCGCGCTGGCTTATATAGCCAGCGCCTATCGTTTAACTCCGCCTACTGATCTATTTATATCACAAAGGATATGCCAGATACAACAGGATGGTTATGTAACAAAAAGGCAGTTCAGTAATACAGTTATATAATAAAAAGGGCAGTTCAGTAATACAAGGGCAGTTCAGTGATACAGTTATATAATAATTAAAAGGCAGTTCAAGTATGCAATAAGGGAAGTTCGAGAGGTTCGGTTAAATGATAGTGCGGATATATATATGAGTGCAGTAAATAGTACACAGGCATGTCCCGGTCCTCCACACTCTAGCATTACATAACTATCTTTCATCTCTCTTGCCTTACATTAAACTTCTATAAAAGTATAACCTGAAATGTAGTACTAAACAAAATAAAATATATGGAGATAATCAATCTTGGAAACTTCTATTTAACATAGCCTATTTAACATTTCCTTAGCGGCTGCAGCTATTCATTGTCTTTTACAGCACCAAGTCTACCCTCTGCACCAAGTCCACCCTCTGCACCACAACTCCTTTCCAGAACCACTGATTCACTTAATGTCAGCTGGACAGGAAATGCAAGCTTCTATGTGGTAGGTTATGTTATACATTGAGTTTACTGTCTAGTAGGTCAGCAGCTTGTTTGATTGGAATTCTGGGTTGTATCATAAATCTGTTTCAGCAACAACTGTGTACTGACAGCATATGGTGAGAAACTAAATAAACAAAAAAGTAATAAACAATATTTTTTTATTTTCCCACTCCCATTCTCAATTAAAGTTGTATTATACTTGAAATCTCTGAGACCAGATCTGGTTGTCTGCTATTAATCTCTTATAATTAGTATCATAATAGGGCTAAATATATCTACTAGTTTAGTATCCCTATAGTCATTAAACTACAGGGATATTAAACTACAGGGTCATTGACTTCTCAGGTCCGTGTAGTGCTTACAATGTAGACTTGTTCTCAACATCATACTTCTATGAAACATTGTACTTATATGAATTATTATACTTCTATGAAACAGCATACTTCTATGGAACATCATACTTTTATGAAACATCATACTTCTATGAAACATCCCACTTCTATGAAACATTATACTTCTATGAAACATTACACTTCTATGAAACATTATGCTTCTATGAAACATCTTACTTCTAAGAAACATTGTATTTCTATGAAACATCATACTTCTATCAAACATCATACTTCTAAGAAACATCATACTTCTAAGAAACATCATATTTCTGTGACACATCATACTTCTATAAAAAATTATACTTCTATGAAACATCGTACTTTTAAGAAACATCATACTTCTATGAAAAATCATACTTCTAAGAAACATCATACTTCTAAGAAGCATCATACTTCTGTGAAACATCATACTTCTAAGAAGCATCATACTTCTATGAAACATCATACTTCTAAAAAACATCATATTTCTATGAAACATCATACTTCCATGAAACGTCATACTTCTAAGAAACGTCATACTTTTATGAAACTTACTCAATAAATACTGATATATCTGTTAGATTTCTAATAATTATTGGTTGTTGCAGCTGCAGCATGGAGTTGGAGACACTCTGAATGACTCCTTGACAAACAGAATAAAAGTCACAACAGCTATGATTACCAACCTGATAGCTGGAGAAACATATAGTATAAAAGTGATAGCATACAATGATGTAACCGGTGGAATAGGTGTTCCAGGCCAAGCTACAAATATTACCACAAGTAAGGGAGAGTAAGGCTTTAATGTTAGATATTCTGCAATCAGCATCACGTTTCATGAGCTCTACCATCACTCTGCTGAAACTATGCTATGATTGTGTAAGAGTTATATTGCGAGTTAAACAGGAAGTTCATTACAGAATTGTTATAATTGTATAAAAGCCAATGACGAAACCCATATGCCAGTTTGATGTTCATATGAAATACTTATTGTACTATTAGCTTTACATATGTTTATTTATCTTTATGTATTAATCACTAACAAGGCTGTACAACTAACAACTATAGTTAATGTATTATCTACTTAAACAGTGTAACATTTCCTTAAGGAATTAACAATTAAACATTCAAATAAAAGTATTGCCCTCGCATGGCATAAGCTATGATATTTGTCATTAGACTCTGCTAATGTACATGTATAGTTATAATAGTAGCTGTGTAGTATATGACCTACATTTTCACTAATCTGAATGTTTCCATATTACCTATAGTTTATTATAGCTAAAATATGTGTGTTTCACGCTTAACTTACGCTGTTTAGTACCCAACCCAACTGGTGTACCAACTGCTGTGAGAGCTTCTACTGACAACTCTACCATTGCTACTGTGTCTTGGAGTAATCCAACTAACATTGAGTGGGATGATGTAACAGTTTCCTGTCAACCATCTTGTACCAACCAAACAGTTCATAAACCAACATCTACTGTGAATATAACTGGGCTAACACCGGGAGAGACATATACCTTTACTACTGTTGTATCTAGAAATGGTGTTAAATCTAGTCCTAGTCAGACATCGGCTCCTCTCACAATGAGTATGTATCCTAATCATATAGTCAAGTAGTAATCCTTTTTCCTGCTCCTCTTTCTTATCATCATCTACTTTATCTCCCATTAGTTCGCTCTCTTTTTTTGCCCTCTCTTTATGAGGGCTTCACATGGGTGCAAGGCTAATTTTAAAATTTCCTGTTACCCATGTTTTTCCTATGTAACTTACATTTTCACTAATCTGAATGCGTCCAGATTACCTTTAGATACCTAAGATATGTGTGTTTCACGCTTAACTTACGCTGTTTAGTACCCAACCCAACTGGTGTGCCAACTGCTGTGAGAGCTTCTACTGACAGCTCGACCATTGCTACTGTGTCTTGGAGTAATCCAACTAACACCGAGTGGGATGATGTCACAGTTTCCTGTCAACCATCTTGTACCAACCAAAAAGTTGATAATTCAACGTCTACTGTTGATATAACTGGGCTAACACCGGGAGAGACATATACCTTTACTACTGTTGTATCTAGCAATGGTGTTAAATCTAGTCCAAGTCAAACGTCTGCTCCTCTCACAATGAGTATGTATCGTTATCATATAGTCAAATAGTAATCCTTTTTCCTGCTCCTCTTTCTTATCATCATCTACTTTATCTCTCATTGATCCGCTCCTTTTTTTGCCCTCTTCTTATGAGGGCTTCAGATAGGTGCAAGACTAATTTCAAATTTTCCTGCTACCTATGTTTTTCCTTTGTAACTTACATTTTCACTAACCTGAATGTTTCCATATTACCTATAGTTTATTATAGCTAAGATATGTGTGTTTCACGCTTAACTTACGCTGTTTAGTACCCAACCCAACTGGTGTACCAACTGCTGTGAGAGCTTCTACTGACAACTCTACCATTGCTACTGTGTCTTGGAGCAATCCAACTAACACTGAGTGGGATGATGTCACAGTTTCCTGTCAACCATCTTGTACCAACCAAACAGTTCATAATTCAATGTCTACTGTGGATATAACTGGGCTAACACCTGGGGAGACATATACCTTTACAACTGTTGTATCTAGAAATGGTGTTAAATCTAGTCCTAGTCAGACATCCGCTCCTCTCACAATGAGTATTTATCGTTATCATATAGCCAAATAGTAATCCTTGTTCCTGCTCCTCTTTCTTATTAACATCTACTTTATCTCGCATTGGTTTGCTCTCTTATTTTGCCTTTTTTTTTTAGGCCTTCAGATAGGTGCAAGACTACTTTCAAAAGTTTTTGCTACCTGTTTTTTTCCTTTGTAACTTACATTTTCACTAATCTGAATGTTTCCATATTACCTTTAGTTTATTATAGCTAAGATATGTGTGCTTCACGCTTAACTTACGCTGTTTAGTACCCAACCCAACTGGTGTACCAACTGCTGTGAGAGCTTCTACTGACAACTCTACCATTGCTACTGTGTCTTGGAGCAATCCAACTAACACTGAGTGGGATGATGTCACAGTTTCCTGTCAACCATCTTGTACCAACCAAACAGTTCATAATTCAATGTCTACTGTTGATATAACTGGGCTAACACCTGGAGAGACATATACCTTTACTACTGTTGTATCTAGCAATGGTGTTAAATCTAGTCCCAGTCAGACATCCGCTCCTCTCACAATGAGTATGTATCCTTATCATATAGTCAAGTAGTAATCCTTTTTCCTGCTCCTCTTTCTTATCATCATCTACTTTATCTCTCATTAGTTCACTCTCTTTTTTTGCCCTCTCTTTATGAGGGCTTCACATGGGTGCAAGACTAATTTTAAAAATTCCTGCTACCCATGTTTTTCCCATGTAACTTACATTTTCACTAATCTGAATGCGTCCAGATTAGTACCTATAGTTTATTATAGCTAAGCTTCATGTGCTCCACACTTAACTTACGCTGTTTAGTACCCAACCCAACTGGTGTACCAACTGCTGTGAGAGCTTCTACTGACAACTCTACCATTGCTACTGTGTCTTGGAGCAATCCAACTAACACTGTGTGGGATGATGTCACAGTTTCCTGTCAACCATCTTGTACCAACCAAACAGTTCATAAACCAACATTTACTGTTGATATAACTGGGCTAACACCTGGGGAGACATATACCTTTACTACTGTTGTATCTAGCAATGGTGTTAAATCTAGTCCAAGTCAGACATCTGCCCCTCTCACAATGATATGTAGTAACCTTATCATATAGTCATGTAGTATTCCATTTTCCTGCTCCTCTTTCTTATCATCATCTACATTAGCTCCCATTGGTTCATTCTCTTTTTATATGACATAATAGAATGTATTATGAGATATGTTGTTATGGTATATTTTTATGTAAAATCTTAAACCATGCTACTGCCTTTAGTTTTTCTTATGTTTTTTATACTGCATTTATCACAGTAGATATGACAACTTGCTAGATACTTGCAGTGTGTGCTGTGACTGGACTAGGATGTTCTAAAAACTAGACCATTTGGATGTTAAACACCTTCTGTGTACGCTAGTGTAATTAGGTGTTTGGTAGGCTACACGTTCTTACACCTCATCAGAGATAATTATATGCAGTCTGTCTCCACCTTTTACATACTGTTGTTCATGTTTAGTGATTTATCTGACGGTATGTTTCATTACCCTTAACATGACTAGCAGAGTACAGTAACTAGTATTATACTTTATATAGATAAGGTGGCCATATTCGTTTTGCTATGTGTTAAAGCTTTTCAGTACTTTCATGGCTGTAAATACTTGAAATTTCTGACTTCGTAGCCCGTGTGTGCCAAGAGTTCTTCCTCACTGAGAGACAACCAATTGGCTGACTGCTGTATATGCCTCACTCTGTGTCTTATGAAATACTTTGTAAATGTTAACAGTTTTGGGAGTACCTTGATCTTTTATAATTTCTCGGGTGTTTCATTAAAATCTTTGTCTGGTTTTTGAGAAAAGTATTTATGCTAAAATTGATCTAACCTCATTGGTTCTGAACAATAGTTAGTGTCAGGCATTTTGTTTTTTAAATTTGAATAGCTTTTTTGACAGCATTTGCAAATCTCTTTCAAATCATGACTGAGTTGTTATTTATTATCAATGTTAATATCTTTGCACATGAGTACAGAGCTCTTGCCAATATGCATCTTTCAGCTGAGACCAGCTGCAACGGCACTGCCAATGTTTCAATCTTTTTGTCAGAATGTATGCATTATACATGTAGGTATTTTTTTATCATTTGCAATTATTTTCATGTGTGAGATGATCTGACTGACAATATGATTCAAGATGAAAATCAACAAAACGTGATTGCTGTTAAAATAAAAAAATACATGAAAATTGACCCAGCTAGTTATTGTTGCTATAGTTGATACCAGCTCTTGTGTTCAAGTTGCAATATTATCCCTCTCTATTCTGTCAGCCCTTTGCAACTTATAGACATCATAATAACACTTTCACTTAATCTGAGCATTTTAACCGTAATCAAGTTATGTTAATTTTTATTTTGGAGCATAAAAACATCGCAAATGATAGAAAAATACTGGTACTTTTTGATAAAATTTATTAAAATTTAGTGAAATTTTATCCTGAATGATATTTCTGTAGGTTTTGCTCTTCAGCGTGCTGTTGGTCTTCAACACTGTTAATTGCTGTCTTCATACGTTGTTAATTACTTGTGTCGGCGTTGCATCCACAACGTATGTGCATTGCTAGTACCCTGTATGTGGGTTGCTCATGCGTTGTATGTGCAATTTACTGACATAAGATGCACAGTTACCAGATAAATAGGGTCTCTCTAAGTTTTGATCTTTATTGTGTTGTTGGTCTTCACCACTCATTGCAAGGCTAACAGTAGTACTAACAATTTGCTTGCCTCCAGTGTGCTTCAGGGTTAGCCCTTCTAGAATGCCTAACAAATATTACAGGTACAGGGGCATGAAAGTTATGAAAAATCTTTAAACAATGCGTCATATGTTATCTTTGAATTGCGGTTGCCGTGCTGAAAATCCCCAGAACCAAAAAACTTTATAACTTTATACATGTACATATCTATCACTTTATCAAGAATTTGAGAGCACTTTAAATAAGCAAATGAAGCTTTATATACTTAAACTCCAATGTTTTTATTCAGTTAAAACTGGTAAATGTCTCGTGTTGCAGAAAACTTTGAAATAACTTTGCAGTGGTTTAAGCCCAAATTTATAGGCTTATCTCTTTGCCTCGGGACATTTCTGCACATTTGCTTAAGTTCTCAAATGTTTCCTAAATTACTTGTGTAGCTCAACAAGACCTTTTGACATTTTCAATAATTGACAAGTTTGTTATACACTAGGTCCTACAGTAGGTTATACAGCCTTAAATCAGCCTCTGGCTATGGTAGGTTAAAAATAGGGCATTCGTCAAAATGAACACTGATTCTTTGTCTAGTTTCTGTGTACGTTAGTTGCAATGCACTGTTATTGCTAGGTAGGCTAGCGGCACTTTGAATCTTAAGTCTCATAACATAACATAACATAAGTTTCACTCACTTTTTTGCAACTTGATCGGACAAATATTTTAACAGCACATATTTTAATCATTATTTCAATGACTCTCCTATTGCACAATCATAATAATAACAATAATAACTTATGTTGATGACTTGGTCTAATAAATAGTACAGAATTTGGGATACTGTAGAAATTATGGCATCATAGTTTATGCAAACAAGAACTTATGCCCCTGCTAATGATGCTAAAATGATTGGACTGTTGCCTGGGTAGACATACATTTTCATGACTGTAGTGACTAGTAGACTAACCTACTTGAGACTTGCCATGCCACTTTGCATCACACTAGGTATTGCCTGTAATAACTTCACATCAGATGCATGGCTTAAATAATAGCCAAGCAAAGTCACTAGCTATAAGCCTGACATTGTAATCATATCTGTACATCAGTGTCAGTTTTTTTCTTTCTCTTGTTGCTGGAATATTCTCATCTATATACTGGTTCTTATTTGCTCTTGCTTTGTGAGTTTGTCACAGATCTTGATTTTGCCATATATTGGTAATCAAGAGCCTTCTCTAATATATAAAACAGTGTTCTTATATCGCTTTTGACATTTTCATGTTATCTTGTTCTTTTGTTATTTTGTACTCTAAAATTGGGTTTATTTTTTGTATTCTACTTAAAAAAAGATTATTTAAAAGAAGTTTACACTCATCTCTGCAATTTGGAAAACCAGCCTTAACTTTATTGCTATTGTTCAAGGGTAGACAACTTGAGTGCACTATTGATGGACATGCCACTAACGTTTTTTAGTAATTTTTACACCATTTATTGCTGATTTCTTCGTTGAAATGTTGATTTTGAAGAATGCACTGTTCAAGCTTTGTTCTGATGACACAATTGTTGCTTGTTTAAACAACTCAATTTATTATAGTGTCCAACTTATTTACTGTAAAATGGTTGACTACTTTCAGCATGCTGCTACGGTGTGCCATGTTTTTGTCTAGAGCTGTCTATTTTAATGTTGACTTGTTTTTTTAACTGCTTGGTTTTCTTCTAAATCTGCAATTTTAATGTTGAAATTTTTTTTTTCAGTTATCTGATCTTATGCGATTCTACAAAATCAGACCATAATTTTCATTCAATTACATGCAAATCAAAAAATCACATGTTTCTTGTCTGGTTTGAGCATTAATGACCTCATCATGACTGTTACGTAGTCAACATGTTCAGTGTCCTCCGCCATAAACTCATTTAAACATCTTTTCTAAAACTGACTGATTCAGATCGTTAGGCTGCTAATGGCATATATTGCAAGGATGGCCCTAAAGTGAGCCACCTTTTTGTTAAAATAGTTCAGTCATTGGTTAAGAACAGTTTTGGATCTTTAGTCGTGACATGATACAGGGGTGACCATATTTGGTAATGATACATCACCCTTTGGAGATGTTTAAAAGCACCAGCAGTGTCGGGATAACCTAGTACAGGTGCTAAAACTTGTGCTAATTTTGTTGTAACCTTTTTGTCATTTGCTTAATGTCTAAGTGTGTTAAAAATATTTTAGCCATTAATTCATAGGATGAATGGCCGTGAGGCTTGCGTTTACTAACCATGCATGTTGATGGCTGCCAGAGCAACTCGTAAGATTCTTTAGAATCTAACAGACTTATCTGAAATGGTTAAATTACAAAGTCATATAACAATAGTAGTGTTTACTGATAAGTGGTTCCCATATTGAAAGGATCTTAAAATGTGTACTATAGGCATTAAAAAATGAACAACATTTTATGTTATTGCTTTATCTCTAGCTTTTCATTGCATGAACTTTCTAAAATCCAGCATGACTTCAATGTCTTTTAACCAGACTACAGGAAGCATTATTTTAACCATTCAGTTTACTGTTTGTTTAGTGTTCTGTTGTCAACCTTTTTATAGAGCCATCTGATCCAACATCATTTCGAGCTAGTGCAAATGGTCAGAACATAACTCTTAGCTGGAGCTATCCAACTGGTCATGTTACCTCAGGCTTCTCCCTCCGTTGCAGCCCATCTATCGGTTTGTATATCTGTATAACTTATCTGGCTAATTCATTTATATACACTATCAATTCTGCCTATACAGTAGACGTTCCTTTAACGTATACCTCCTATAACGTAAATTTCAGACAACGTAAAAAACTTAGGTGAAGTTTTGCTTTCTACTACGTAAAAAATTCTATACAACGTTAAGTGTCAAGTTGCGGGAGTTTTCAAAATCTATTTGAATTTTAGTTTATTTTGCCGCACTTGCGGAAGAAAGAACGCCGTGCGATTAGCGTACTATTTATTATATATAACTTTCATGACATTCTAGTCTGTTGTAATAGATCGTTAAATGTGTCGGCAGAAAGGCGAATAGGATAGCTACGCAATTGTTCATAAATACAAAGGGAATCGATGAGTGTAAGTGTTACAGTGTCGGTCTACCAGTCTTATTGTCACGAGTTGGAGTATCATAGAAAATTATCTTTATCCTAGCCTTGACCACTGGATAGCAATAGACGATGAACAGGTAAAACTGCTTTTTATAGTAAAAATATTTTCTTGTTTTGCCTTATTGAAGACGTATAAAATATTTGTGATTAGCTTTACTTTGCAGAATAGATCATGCTGCACAGTATAAATAAGCAAATCATTGTAAATGAACAACAAAAATGTGTGCTTCCAATCAACTTATTGAAAAATTTATGCCATCATGGTCTATAAAACCAGTGAAGTCGGTCAGAAAAAAGAAACAAGTTGTCGATGCTAATCAATAATACTGCAGTTACGGTACATCTCACAAACTGTAAAATAAAGTTTTTCTTTTTGTATGGCCAAAGGGGTGAGTTTGAAAAGATTTTGGAACAAAGTAGGCATTTTAAGTGTATTTTACTGTTTGTATAATGAAAATACCATATTATGTAAACATTACTGGAATGGATTATTTACTCTGTAGGAGCGCCTACTATTTACCTTTAGTTAGTTGAAAGATCTCATTAATTATTTGAATGTTCTTTGCTTTTGGGCATAAAGAGACAAAAGTTTTTTGGGCAAATGATATTGTAGATACTCTAATTGAATTTTTTTAGAGTAAATATTAAAAACACATGTTGAATTTTTGAATGTTTCCAAAATTGACAAATTGACTATTCTGTTTTATTTTGATTGCTATATTCTACTTATGGCTATTAGAAAATTTATTTGTTTTTGAGTACATTTTTGTTAAAACACTGAATATTAATAAATAAACTGAAAATATCGGAAATGGATTGGTTAACCAATCAGAATGAAGCAGCAAAAAGTGCTTGCAAAATGCTAATTGTCTTAGATTTGAGATTCTGACAAAACAAGATTAGACTAGAAAACACATTCAGTTATTAATAAAAAGGGTGAGTACAAATGTGAACACAGTTTTGGTTTTGATAATGAAGTTGTTCTAGATGGCTGCAATAGTATATGGAAACCAGTCGGTAGTGAAAACTCAACAACAATCACCCTTTTTGGAGCAACACTTGGTCAGACATACAGCTTCACATTGAGGGCAGAATCTGGTCCTGCGGTCTCTAAGGTTTACAGTGATGGAGCTTCTGTGGCAATCAATATGGGTATGTACATGTTAAAAGGAATTAAGCTTAGTATGTATATAAAGGTATGTAGATGTACATAAGGTAATAAGTTTAGTAAGTCTACAAAGATGAGTAAGTACATGTAGATAGGAGAGTAGGTTTAGTTTGTATATAAAAATGACGTGTGCATAAGGATCTCATCGGGCTAACTCCAAATCAGTTGATTTAGCCCATTATAGCAGTTGTTTACAAAATGGCCCTCCGATTCTGAGTTGTTGCCAAAGTTGTTGACATTTGATATTTTGAAGTTAAGGTTTATGTAAAGGGTTTGTGATTACTATGACCCTTTTTAGAATCTCTATCATACATATGCTCATTTCGAACTTTAGGATCTAATAGCAAATGAGTCTATTAATTGTTTGTACCTTAAAACGAACAGTTTAGACCAGTTTAGCTCCGTGTCTAAAACTTACAATAATGTTTGCACCGTGCATATACACTTCCATAGTCAATAGCTTTTGATCCATACTCTATGGATCCATACTCTATGGAAAGTAATAAGTTACACTCTATTTGTAATGCGGTCATGTAACACAATTAGGTTCAGCCATACCTTGCTTCTCGTTGTGTACAGACATGTGCAGGATTTGTCTCCTCTTTGATGTGTGCCACTATCTCTCAACAGATTTACTTGACTTGCTCAATACCGATACTGAGAGTGAACCCTACTATTTGAAGGTGTTTTTCATGAATGCTCTCGATGAGTACATTGATATAATTGCATGTTGTTCAACAGTAATTTTCATTTTCATATTTCTGTTTTTTACATTTTTTACTGTCTCTTTTTGTTTGCTTACCAACATGTTTGTATTCTACAGATGCCGCCAGTCCATCAAATCTTCATAATATTGATGAGAACAGAGATAATTTAACATTACGATGGAATGCCCCTCTGAACGTTGTGCTGCATTCCTATAGACTCTACTGGAATGCTACGGTTAGCTTGCCAGTTTCCGACTGTGGTTTCACACTATGAATTTGGTTGGTCTATGTTGCTAGAGAATGGTGGCTCTGAACAAAACTTACATGTATTTCCTATTAGTCAGGGAAAGCTGTGCTATCATATCTTGAATTTCATTGGCTTATGAAGATATGCATGGAAATCTGCATGTGAGCAAATAACTCTCGAGGGATAACCCTCCTTGATAATTTTACATTTGTTCCATTGTGAGAGTTACCTAGCAACACATATACATCTTTTCACATAGCTCATGGTTTAATTCATTTGTTATATAATCTGTTGCATCAGTACAGTAAGTGCCACTCTAATGATTCTAAGTAACCTATATTATACAACTACAGAATGGAGCACAGAGCAACTACGCAGATACTAAAGATAGCACAACTACAACTCTCACTGTGTCTACACTTGAGCCAGGTTTCAGCTATGACTTCTCTGTAGCATCACTCAGCGACTCTGGTGCTCTGAGCTCACCAAGCAATGTGATCTCATACACAGCTTGTAAGTCATTAACTTTCTATAGTAGCATTTCATTCCATTGTCACTACTTACAATCTCTCATGAAGTCTTGTGGTCCGAGTCGATCATCTGTCAATATTTATCTACGTAACTGAGTTTCGATATTTCAAACAAAGATTTTATGGAGCATTATTTGCGACAGTATTACGATGCGTGTCCAAACGTAGTCTGTACACATCATGTGCATAGCATTATATGCGTAGCAAAGTCCAAAAAGTCTCCATCGATGTGCCATAATTAGTAATTGCGCGTCGAGGGAAGAGGATATTTTAATGAAGTTTAATCCACATAGTACACATAGGTTAATAATGATTTAGCATGGTGGTACGATAAAACACAAATTGTTAAAATGTGTACAAGTATTAAATGGCAAAACTGAAGCTAGTAGATTTATAAACACATCATATTCCAATGCGTATCTGTGCAATGGTTGATGTAAGCTTAGTGAGAACCGAGTCTATGTTTTACGTTTGACGCCTTGATGAGAATACTGGTTTCCGATGAGGCAACTAAAATTACATCAAGTAAATCTAGGAGTGAGTGGCATACGTAAAATTTTTGCAATCCGTTGTAGTAATATCACAAAAAAGAAATTGACCCATTTGTGGCAAAATGGAAATCTGTCAAATGCAGCTAGCTTGAAACCAAGAATTGCAATTAGCATATAAAACTATGAGAAACTGCAGCCAGATATAGTGAAACTTATACGGATACTGAGTGTAAGACAAAAATATGTTTTGATGAAGTCTAATATTCAAAGTTATTTCAAAAAATATAAAGCATTCCATGAACAGAGAAAGACTGAGCCAAAGAATGGATGATTTTGCAAAACTTTGGTTTTATAATTGAGAGTTGCCCTCTCATCGCATTTATGCTTTGCAGTGTTATGATGAGTCGAGACAATTTCAAACTGTGTTGCTAAGGTACAATAGTCTAATAAAAAATCTCAGTCAATGCAACATCATTTGCTTATTGCTATTTGAACTCTAAAAGGACTCGTATTCATTTAATAAAAAGATTGCATTGTTGCCCGTCACGTGTCCGACATTTTGGAAATAGTTTTAATGCGGATTGAGCGACACTGTTTAGCAGTTTTCTTCTTGCTATCAGAGACTATATTTTGGTAAATTGGTGTCGTAATTCATGTCATTCGTTAGTTCTTTTTTTGTAATCGTCAAATTGGAATAGTTATACTTTTGTATGCATAAATAATCAATGTTTACAAGACACATGGAAACAAAAATAAAAACTTGTAGAAATTTTACTTAGCATCATCCAGCCTGACATCTTTCAGTTGCCATCTGCCTGTCACATTATTATCATTTGCCTTGTTATCTTATGTCTTATAGAAAGGTACAGTATTACAAGCATGTCTTCTTTACAGTTTATTTGACCTGACTATTTATAGTACTGAAAAATACATAGAATTATTCCTTTAAAGGAATCTTTCTCCGAATGTGCATTCATTAAAGATTAGGTCCATCAAATAGAAATGTAAGTCACCAAAAACCTTCATTCACTATGTCTTTATTGATACTGGCACCTCTTGATACTGGCACAAACGTAAGAATGAGATATCAAACTTAAATACATCAGTGAAGCCAACGAGGGTACTTTGCCTGACCAAAGCAAAAGAGAATGTAGAAGCAATTTCTACTCGAAAATATTCATATGAACATTATTTATTTTTACAATTGCTACACTGCAAATTGAGATAGGAAATTGAAGACTTAAACTGCGCAGTTAAAGTTGTACTGTAACGGTACATTTAAAATTAAAATGTCACATTCAAAAGCTATAAATAAAAAAATTGGTAATAGATTTTGAAAAAGTTTTTAAAAAAATTTACAAAGAAAAATAAACACAAATGGTAATATTAATTTATAAAAAAAGTACATACTCATTTATCTTGTAACCTGCAATCACGGTAAGTAGCTTGTAGATAACGTAGTTATAATGATAAGAAATGGCTTAGCCTTGTGGTTAGATACGTGTGTTTGCAAATGCACTTGCAATTACAATCATTGTGAGTCCTATTCTAGTGCTGCACAAAATTTTCACTGCTAGATTTTAAAAGCTATAACTGGACGCAGAGATGACAAAGAGCCAAAGACTACCAAAAACAAACTTTGAGATCTATCCACACAGTGTATATAAATATAAGTAGCATGTGCAGACAATGTGTTTCACTTTCAGTTGATGCTTTTAGGAGATATCTATGTGTGTCATGATATTTGTTTACATTATAGTAATAGCTGATGGTGTCCTAAACAACACTACTAAACACTAACTATGTTTCTCTATACACTCAACCACAACAATCTTGGACAGTTTCTGATTATGTTCTGCCGAGAAGTTGCAGATGGCATTTTATGGAAAGCTAGATCTACTCTGTACAAAATTTAAAGCTACTCAAACATTTTGCTGATTTCTACTTGAGATTTTAAAATGAGTTTTTATAATCTAGATAAACTTGTTTTATTGTGTTGTTCTTCTTTGTATGTAGGTACTATTTTTGGTCTTGTCTCTAGATGCTACTATAACCAGAGTACCTCATGAGTTCTCCAATAATGAACGGACATTGTTAATACCATGGCAGTTGGTACTAGATAATTACTAATACGTTTTCTCATACTTAGAAACAAACCAGTTATTTCTTTATTTGTAAAGAGTTCATAAGGTCAACTTCAGGCTGGCTTCTGGCAGTTCTACTTTATCATCTTCTTGCAGGGTTACAAGAATATTCATACATTCTAGATAAGAGTTTAGTATGAGTTAATGTAACTTTAATAAGGTTATTGGTCCTCTTCCTACAGATCCCTCTGAAGTAACTGGACTAACTCTAAAGCCTCCTTCTCATGACACTCTTATATTTACCTGGAACTTTACTGGCAGATATGAAAACTTTACCTACAGTCTCTTTCCTGATACTCCTGGTAGCCAGGGTATGATTATTAACAACATTGTGGTCTTTTTATCTCTAGTATGTTGTAGATCAGTAATTTCTGTTAGCAATTTATGTAGGGAAAGAAGCTATAAAAAAGCATTGACTGTATTTATGCAATCTGATTTCAGCAAAATGTTTCGTACCTTATAAGCTAAACACACAAAAAACTTGAATTATTTTATCTGGTGTTACACAATCTATTGAAGTTAATATTGATAGTTAGTAATATTGTCCAGTAAAGCTTTGTATGATACCATTGCATTAAACATTCATATCTTATGGAGTGCCATTTGTAAAATTTTGTGATATTCACACTATAAAAATATTTTCAGTATATCAGTTTACATGTTTAATATGTGAAGATTCAAGTTTAGTATGCTAACTTACATATTTAGTATGCCAATTTACATGTTTAGTATTTGAAGATTCGTGTTTAGTATGTCAGTTCACATGTTTTATATGGCAAGGTTCATGTTTAGTATGCTAATTTACATGTTTAGTATGTGAAGATTGTTGTTTAGTATGTCAAAATTCATGTTTGGTATGCTAACTTTAATGTTTTGTATTGCGAAACGCGCATTTTCGCTATTCCGTTGCGATCCTGTTTGATATGCCAATACACATGTTTGTTATTCAACTTTTATTTTATATGCGATCTCCTTTTTATTACATTTCGATGAAATGCTCCTAAGTCAATCGCGCCCTTTTTTACACGTAGCCCGCGGCCCATCGCTAAATAGTTGGCAAACTTGGAGAATTTCGATCGATGACCCTGGAGAGCGAAGACACTAGCGAGATTTCCTCACCGCGTGCATCCGAAGCTAGCTTTGCCACATTCGTTCGTTTAATAAAAAAATCTTTCAAATTCAAGTTACTTGGACTTTGAAAAAAAGGTAAGGCAAGATTCTATTAAGACTCAACTTTCTACATCTGATTTTCTTTACCTCAGCAAGTGAGTATTGTAGGTTGCTGTTCTGTTTTGTAGTAACAACGACGTGGATTTCTTCATCAGCCTTTTTATTTCTAATATATTGGGGAAGTTATCCGTCGACTTACTGAGTTACGACTACTGACTACTTACGCTAAATAGTTTGCCAACTATTTAGCGATGGGCCGCGGGCTACGTGTAAAAAGGGCGCGATTGACTTAGGAGCATTTCTTCGAAATGTAATAAAAAGGAGATCGCATATAAAATAAAAGTTGAATAACAAACATGTGTATTGGCATATCAAACAGGATCGCAACGGAATAGCGAACATGCGCGTTTTGCAATACAAAACATTAAAGTTAGCATACCAAACATGAATTTTGACATACTAAACAACAATTTTCACATACTAAACATGTAAATTAGCAAACTAAACATGAACCTTGCCATATAAAACATGTGAACTGACATACTAAACACGAATCTTCAAATACTAAACATGTCAGTTGGCATACTAAATATGTAAGTTAGCATACTAAACATGAATCTTCACATATTAAACATGTAAACTGATATACTAAATATGTTTTTATAGTGTGAATATCACAAAATTTTACAAATATCTCTAAATATGAGTGCCCCAACATGTACAAAGCTTGAGATATGAGCTGAATTTCTAGCAGGGATCAAAAGTTGCAAAAGATACAAGTAACCTCTGAGAAATAATGGCCACTTGATGGCCTTTATTGATGACCATTAATAATGGCCTCTTGATGGCCACTACACTATATGGCCAAATATACGAGAGGACGCTTTCGAGAACAGCATCGCTCAGTCTTACTTCTCAAATCAGCATGAAAACAGTTTTAACAGGTTGGCTAAAAGTTACAGTGAACGCGAGGCAACCGCTCATAACTGGAAGTAGATACTAAAAGATATGATGGGAAACTAGAAGTAAGTTTAGTGAAAGATGAAAACATAGCTTCAAGTTTGTGTTCAGTAAGTTAAATTCATTTAAGTTAAGTTCAAGTTTCTATTACACAGAGTCACAAAAGTTTAGTGTACCAAACATGTTGCTCTCAAGACTCTCTCAGACCACCGTTATCCAGGTAACAACTCTGTATAGTAGTGTACATAGTAATGTTACATAATATTGTAGATAATACCAACTAAATAGTTATTTGTTACTCTGTTAGCATAGGTACTGAATTATAACTATTAGAAGCATTAGGTTTTTTCATAGTATGATAACAGGTTGGTTTGCATCTAGCTTTTTTGTATAAGAAATATCTTCTTGAGACACAAGTAAATTGACTTAGAAGCTCAGCTCCAGAATGCATTAATCTCATGTGTAGAGGTATAGGACTGTAGTCCAGAAGTATACTCAATCACATTGTCTGTAGTATTAACATAGTTCTCAGTCCCTCCACCAGTTTGTGAATACAACTCCTAAATATAATCTGCAACCTATGATGGCCTTAGTCTCCCATGCTTTAGGAATTAGCTTAACAGAACTCAGGCTAAAAATCAGGAATCTTCTCTGTTACAGTATTCCTGACGAATCAATCTGATGTTTATACCTTGAAATACAGCAGTCTTTCTGTGGACACAGAGTATAATTTCACAGTCGGAACACAAGTTCAAGATGCTGCTAATGCTAGTAGTTACAAGTTTAGTGAGTTTATCACCGCTAGTGGACGAACCGATGAGTTCAGTAAGTATTGTTTTACTCACTGCAAAACGTATTAAAGTAGATTTTAATTGTTGATTAGCTGAAAGTACAAACAAACCTTAACTACTAGACACTAGAAGCACATTCTCTTGAGAGTTGGCAGAGTAAGATTGTCTTCTTATCATCATTTTCTGTCGTAGACTTATTGAGCAGTCAGCTAAGTATCCAGTTTTTATATTCTGAAGAGTAATGTAACTGTACACTTATAGCTTTTACAATTCAGCCTGTAAGTAGATAAAATGTTGTTACGAGTCATCTATCTAAGGTACTGCTAAGGGCTCACTTATTTACAGATCCTGACCAGGTAGTTGGTTTGAGAATAGTTAAATCAACAAATGACTCCATCACCATAAGTTGGAATCCACCTGATCAACCAAATGGTGTAATTATTGGATACGTTGTACAGAGGTACATAAAAGATGAGAGTGGCTGCGCTCAGAGCGTGTTTTTCAATTGCACCAACTGTCAGGTATGTTTGGAAGATTAAGATGGTCAGTCCTAATTACTGCAATAATTACCTATGTTCCTTTATTTGTTCGTTTTTCTTCTTGTCACCGATACACATTGAGTCTGCTCCTGTAGAAATACTAACTTGATTTTTTAATCCATAAATTACTGCTATGAACTGGTTAGATTGAAATACTAGCAGATTTGTGTTTACTGACCAAAGTTCAACTAGAATAGAGAGTTTTTCAATATCTAAATTATGGTATTAAAGTATGGTCCAATCTTGATTTTCAACTAGATTCTATTGCAAAAGGCTGTTCATGAACAATATACACTGTATTTGAAAATAAGAAATAATATAGAAAAATTCTTTTTTTATTATAAACAGTTTAAAGATTTTGATATCTTCCTATATTAGGATATAACAGGATGTGATGTAATAATATCATGTGAAAATATGTGAAAATATCATGTAACCCGAGCACATCACAAATCTTATTTTTCTATCAATTTTAAAATCAAAAGCATTATTAGCTTATGTCCAATTGTCTTCCACGTTTTTAGCCGAAACTTTGTGTTCGGCATTTGAAGGTTAAAAATTTGTTGAAATTTTGTGCTCATACTTTTTGTTTGAGAGGCTAGATGTTCATAGACCATTAGAAGATCTAAATTTAAGGCTTTGTTGAAGTTAAATATTTACTATTGTATCTAATAATGAAACAATCTCTCCAAATTTAAATAACATAAAAACAGTAGAAAGTATATACTTATTAAACGTTAATTAAAAAAGTTGGAGCTGGCTATCTTTTGTATTTTTTCCCCTCCTTTTCCTCTGAACTTTTGAATAACCAAGCCTACTCTTCTCTTCCAATTGTTGATGCAGGAATAAAAATAACTCTTATTGATCACCACTCTATTAATCTAACTTTTTACATTTAGTTTAGTTTTGCATTTGATATAATTATTTGTAGTTCTTTTAAATAATTATATTGTAGGTTATAATATATTTAGACTGCTAAAGTAATTATACTAAATACAATGGATTATGGGAAATCTACTCCAGCATATAACAGTTTTAAACTATAAGGCAGTTCAGTGTGTGAAACATATTAGCTTTGTATGTATACATTTTACTTACTAAACACTAGTTTGATTAACCTTTATTACACGCTATACAGCAATATAATGTTGAGTTAAAATAATGAGAAACCCATCAGTGTGACAGTATTTTAACACTTAACATATTTTGTCTAAAAATTAATGCTCCAATCTACACTATCAAAATAATATTTAACAATAAATAAATGCTTTATGAATCAGTATTAAAGGCTACTTTATTGTTTTAATGCCTGAAATCAAAGTACAAGGAACCCTCACCATACGATTTTAATTCGTTCTACTGTTGGCATTGTAAGACAAAAAATTGTATAGAAGGGTGTAGAAACCCATGGTAAATATCTACTGCAAAGACCCCTTGGTAAAAATCATCAACCTTTTATATACATACTTTACATATTGAAAATTAGTAACAAAATAATTGTGTTAACCTTAGTAACTATAGTTACATACAAAAACTTTAGTGTATTTATTGGTTATGATCTGCATTAAAATGTAGTGCTACAATGTACTATGTGCCGTATGAACTGTAAGGAGTTCTTCACTTTGAGACAGACATATAACATACACGGTGCATCTAACTAAAAATACTTTAGCTTACTAAACCCATGCTTAAAGTTTTAGTTTTTATTTTAAACTATTTCACCAAACTACAACTTTTAAATCGACTAAAATTTTTTGGAGGATGTTTTTCCGGTTTTGTTGCGCAAAAACTAATAAGGAATAACGCTGAAATAAGCAAAATCGAGTATTGCCTTTCTTTTATTTGCTGTTTAATAGATTTTAGCAAATGATATATTGCCATAATTGTTATTCCAATGTAGTTGGGGCACTGACTGCCAAATTTGAAGTTTGAGAAAATTTTTTGTTGATATCATAAGACGAAAAATATTTTGTATGGAGATGGGGAAAACATTAAAGAACAAAAAAATCAAAAAGCAGGAACATCGTAACTTGTATTATATACAGTATTTGCTTAATTACTGTACATAATACAACCAACTGGGCGAGATCCTTCTTATGTAAGGAGTTGTCTTTCGTACACGATTATGCATAATTTCATAAACTGTTCGGTACTTTTGCTTTCTGATTGTTTTCATGCCTTACCAAGTTACTTACCAGCTGAAGCTTTCAGTGAGTCCAATTTTGATTTATATGATTTCTTATTTTGTTCACACTAATTACCTTCCTTTTGTCTACCAGAGAAGAGAATATGACTACAGCACCACTGTTATCAACTTGACAAGTCAGTGTTCACAGCAGGACCCTGACTGGAGCTATGACAGTACAGACATATTCTCATATGAGTTTACTGGTCTCAAAGTTTTTACAGAATATATATTTAAAATCTTTGCTATCAACACCAAAGTTCCCTCAGTTGATAATATATCTTTGACGACCAATGAAGCAGGTACCAACAATATTTAGTTAGCATTACGAAAATCGCTTTGCAATTACTTCTCTAGCATTTTCGTACTTTAAAGGGTGTTTTAATATTTTCACAAAAATAAAGAAATGTTATGATTTGAATGTTATTAGATCATCGTTGTAAGTAGAATTATTTTGAGCTGCTAAGCAGTCTAATACTTATTAAGGTCTTTGTACTCGGTTCACTTTTCTCTCCCTCATTTTAAATGTTGTAGTAGTTGTCACAAGATCACCAATGACTATATTGTACAAAATCTTCTACTGCACAAAAGAAATTAGTCATCTCTCTGATATTTGATAAAAATGCTGATATTTTCTCAATTAGTTCTATGAAATTTTGACGGTTTGGTGGCAGATCAACTTTAACTTTATAATTTCTCAGCTAAGAGCTGGGTTACCCTCAAGTTGACTAATAGTCTGGTTTCTGTATAGTTACTAGTAAATTCTTTTGATGTCTTGTGATTTGGTTTAATTTTAAATATTGCGCGACTATTTCTACATCTAGTTTAGAAATAAAAGGTTTTGGAAAAAGTAGAAGCAGAGATATATCCTTGAATTTAGCAGCCAAACTTATAAAATCTTACCCTTCAAATAGACGAACAGTTATAACTAATGTCTTTGATTCTACTCACTTCAAATGTGTGTTTCTAGAGTTCTCTTTGTATGTCCTACAGCTCCAGGACCTGTTAGAAATCTGACCGTAGACACTGAGGCTAGGATCCTGTATGCTAAATGGCTACCTCCAAGTAAAGATAATGGAGTCATCAGGGAGTACGGTGTCGAAGTATTTGAGAGTGATAATGAAGTTGAGGGTGCTAATCTAGTCTTTAGTTCTAATGTAAGCTATATAGCTATTAGCTATATCTATCATTTCTATATAGCTTTGCCTTCAATGACATTTTAGAACTTTGATTTTTCCTTTCCAGACTAATGACACTCAATTGAACATAACTAAAGACATCAAACCATACACTAGTTACACCATATCAGTCAGAGCAAAGACTGGGTTTGTAAAGTGGGGGCCAGAAGTCATCAGTCTACCAGTCATCACTCTCCAGTCTGGTGTGTTTGCACTTTACTAGTAGTAGCACCTTTTAAGTAAGCTTTTGTTGGTAGTCAGAAAAAATCTATCTATAAAAATGATTTTTTGAAGTGCAACCAATTGCAGCTCATTGTGGAACTAATTAAATTAAATTAAACATAAATTTAAAGTTAAATTAAAACTGAGGAACCTACATGTAATTTCCATTTTATTAAATATTCAATGAAAATAGTGTGTATTGCACAATTGCACAACTATTGAACATTTATGTTTTACTGGATGGCTTTAAAGGAACAATGTTAATCAAGTTATGTTGGTTTGTTCTCACCAGTGATTATCTAATAATTATGTATAAACAAACCAGACACCAGAACAAAATTAAACACACCTGTAGATAGTCTGGGTACTGCGATTTGTTGTGAGAGATTTGTTGAAGAGGCAAAATGTGGAGTGAAAAGCGTAAAGGGAAATTTATTTTTGTGTATGAATATCATTTTACTTAAGCAAATTTTTGAGTCACCTGGATTTTTTCAACTCAACAACATCAACCCTTACTCTGAAACAACACACACTGTAGGAGAAGTCATGATAGGAGTAACGATATAACAACACACACATTTAATTAAAGCAAATAATCGGATTTATCACAGGCCAACTAATTGTATTGAGTCTTAATCTGGCCAACAGAGTAGAAATTATACTGATGATGAGAAATGTGTATCCTGAGGCTGCTGTAAGAAGGACTACATCAGAACTGTTTCACAGACACTTGATGAGTGGATGTAGATTCAAGGTTTGAGATTGAAGATAACTCTATTTTTGTTAGTGAAGAGTTAGTTCAAGTTAGTGATCAGCTGATAACCTCTAAATATCAATTCTTTAATTTTAGCTCCAACAGTGGGTCCAGCAAATTTCCAAAATACCAGCTGGGAATCCCAGAACATAACTTTGACCTGGTCTGAGATTCCCCCAGAGCATAGAAATGGAGAGATCAGGTGCGCAAATCAGCTTGGTTAACTTTTTCTAACAAATGAAGTTATTAATAAAAAAATTACAATAGAGTAGGATCTCCTAAAATGTTCCAGGAATGTTTATGTTATACGGATTTCACATTATAAGAACAAAACAATACATGTAAATTGTGTACTCCGTTCCAAGATATTTACAAACTTACGCCTTTGGGCATACAAAGAGGAAAAAGCTTGACTTAACTTTTGTAATGTTTGGGCTGTACTGTAACGGCAGCTTTATTAAGGTAGTTTGCAAAGACAACTTTTCTCCTTTTTATGATCAATTTCACAGGTTTTATAGACCGTGATCGCGGTAACAATAAGTGGACGGGGAGCGCACATCTTCGGCGTTCGTTTACAATGATTTGCTTATTTACCTAAACAGCAATGTTCACTTTTCAAAGTAAAACTAATGAGAAATATTTTATACGTCTTTGATAAAGCAAAACAACAACATATTTTACTAAAAAGTGGTAGTACCTGTTCATCGTTGTTTTCTATCCTGAAGTTAAGGTTAGGATAAAAGAGAATTTTTGACGATACTCCAACTCGTGACATTTGCATTGGCTGACCGGCCTTGTAACACCTGTACCAATCGATTGCCTTTGTATTCATGAACAATTGGTCAGCTACTCTATTCTCTGTTTTGTTGACACATCTGATGATCTATCCCGATGAACTAGATTATTGCAAAAGTTGTACTTGTATATAATATGTAAATATATTGTTATAAGCGCGTCGATTTTTCTTTCGCAATTGTGGCGAGATAAATTAACATCCAAATCAAATTTGAGAACTTGTCCACCTCAGCACTTTATGTTATATAGAATTTTTTTGTAGTAGGAAGCAAAAACTTCACATAAATTCAATACATTATCAGGAAACTACGTTATAGGAAGTATGGTTATAGGAGCATCTAATGTACTGTGTATATGATATGCAATCCTAAATCATGCTATACATGTACAGATGGCCATGATAACACATGCCTGCAAACAGTCTTGTCTTTAATTGAACTAACTGTATTGCTATTTATACCTACATGTATGTTATTATTTCATGACAAGGTTAAACACGGTGTTGTAAAAGGCTGCCATGTAAGGCTGCCAGCATGGGTTTATTTGATAAAGGAAGGCAGCTAAAACTAGATAGTAGATAGTTATTAGATAGTTAACTAGTAGATAGTTTATTACTACTGAGTACAAGTTTCACTTGATTATTTTTCTATTCTCTACTAACATTGAATGTTTGCTGAAGTTGGAATTGCGAAGAGCAAACTAACGATGAATATTAATTTTTTATCATTTCCCTAATTTTAGTAAGTCAATTTAATGATCTATTAATAGCCCCTGCCTACACCTTCATGAGCTTTTCTACTTGAGCATACTTTCTATGAAGTGGAATAACTTCCTATGACCTGTTAGATTTGTTTGAGACCCGCCACATTTAACTATGATTTAATACACCTAACTATGATTTGATACACCTAACTATGATTTGATACACCTAACTATGATTTGATATACCCAACCATGATTTGATACACCTAACTATGATTTGATACACCTAAATATGATTTGATACATCTAACTATGATTTGATACACCTAACTATGATTTGATATACCCAACCATGATTTGATACACCTAACTATGATTTGATACACCTAACTACGATTTGATACACCTAACTATGATTTGATGCACCTAAATATGATTTGATACATCTAACTATGATTTGATACACCTAACTATGATTTGATATACCCAACCATGATTTGATACACCTAACTATGATTTGATACACCTAACTACGATTTGATACACCTAACTATGATTTGATGCACCTAAATATGATTTGATACACCTAACTATGATTTGATACACCTAACTATGATTTGATACATCTAACTGTAATTTGCTTCACTTCATTATTGTTTAATGTCCCTAAGTTCATCCCTGTTTTTGTGGTGTGTCAACTCATTAACCTTTTTGTTTTTACAAGCGAATATCTATAATATCTAAAGAGTATATTTTGAATCTACTTTCAAATTGCTGTTGAACGTTGTGATTGTAGAGGCTACATATTGAGATTCAACCTCTCTAATGGTGAATCTATCATTAAAAATCTCTCCAAGGATAGCAGAACTGTGACTGTGTCCGTGGAAAAGGCAAACAGTGCCTATGTGTTCAAGTTAGCGGGCTATGTGATGATAGATGGACAGCGTGTTGAAGGTTCACCTGCTAGCATTAGTGTCATGTCTAAACCAGCAGGTAAGTTATACATTACAACCATAGAAATTCTCATATTTTTCAGGAGAAAATTGATCGAAAAATTTTCTCACCACGGTAGACTATTTTAGCCATTACAGATTAAATAGTGAAACCAAAAATTTATATGAAGAAAGTGTGTTCAAATACAAGCTGAGTCATAGTCACCAGTTATTTGTTTTAGTACCACAATAAAGAAATCACTTTTTATTCCTTCAGGGTGCAACATTTTGATGTTAACATACTCGCTAAACCACCAAGGAATCTTTGTGAATAAAACTGTCCAAGTTTACCACCTTTTTTATATCATATATATTTTAGCACTCATTTTACTCATCAACATATGGATACTTTTGAAAACTAAATATTGTTCGAAAGAATATCGATTTGTGCTTGCAACTAGTTTCTAATTAAAGGTTAAGTTATACAAAATCTTTGGAGATTTCATCAGAAGTTATTCATGATTTTTATTATTTGTGATTGTTTTTGATGTTTGAGGTCATCTTATTGCCAAGATGTTTTAAGATTAAAACTGGTAAAACTCAATAGTGATAAGAAAACTTGGAGGAATAATATGTGCAAAATGATGTCACTGGTTGTTATGACAGAAAGGGTTGATATGGGCTATTGAGTTGAAGCTTTACGCTTTTCTATTCTGTAAGCCTTTTTTTATTTATAGTCGTCATGCTCACAATTTTGATTCATCAGAGCGTTTTATTTGTTATCAAGTTTTATCAGTTTGAATATTACAAATTCCTGACAATCAGATCACATGAAACATCAAAAACAATCGCACTGATAGAAAAATACTGACTCTTTCTGATAAAATTTACTAAAGATTTTGTGTGAGTCCATTTTTAATATGAAGTTGAAAGTTTCCTGCCATAAACCGACATTGTCTTTTTCTTTCTACAGTTTTTCCACAAGGGTTAAAATATACCAGGATTTCATCAGTGTCAGTAGATCTGAGTTGGACCAGAAGAAGAGATGTTGGGTACGTAAAAGATTAAATAACTTATAACTAGCAATTCATAAAATCAAGAGCTGCTCACTGCAACTTTTATAATCTTTACAGTTGTTTTTGTAGTTGGTACAACAACCTGTAGGCCTAGTACTATCTTTATTATTATAACCATTATACTAATGAATATATCAAGAAGAAGAAATAAAATATGTTCACTACTTTGATTAGATAGTAGATTAGATAGTAGATCGTAATTTCCTGTAGTTACATGCACTATATTATGCCGATAGTGTGCCAACTTTGATGCATGCCTTCTCCTTAAACAAAAAGCTTTCATCAAAAAAATTAGGGCATAGCATTGAATTTGACTTTATAATCTATAGTTTTAAAATAATTACAATAGGATGTATCGTCTTGTATCTAAATTTTTTGAATGCACTTTCCATATATTTGCAGAGGGTACATACTGAGATACAACCTTACCTCTAGAAGTGTTGTCCCTGTTGATCTCAACAAAAGAGAAAACAAATATACTGTCTCTGATTTACAATCGGACACACTCTATGAATTTAATTTGACTGCATACATAAATGTAGATGAGAGAAGAGAGGAAGGTCTACCTGCTGTTATTCGTGTAAGAACTTCTGCCGCAGGTAAGAAGTAGGATATTTTTAACTCAACAGATTTTAGCATTATTGTTGTTATTAGTTTAGTTTGTAGGCTAATGAAACACTGTCTCTATCTGTTAAAATACTGTAAAACCTATTTTAAATGCCACCTCTATTGCATGCCACCTCTATTGCATGCCACCTCTATTGCATGCCACCTCTATTGCATGCCACCTCTATTGCATGCCTCCTCTATTGCATGCCTCCTCTATTGCATGCCTCCTCTATTGCATGCCTCCTCTATTGCATGCCTCATCTATTGCATGCCTCCTCTATTGCATGCCTCCTCTATTGCATGCCTCCTCTATTGCATGCCACCTCTATTGCATGCCACCTCTATTGCATGCCACCTCTATTGAATGCCACCTCTATTGCATGCCACCTCTATTGAATGCCACCTCTATTGAATGCCACCTCTATTGCATGCCACCTCTATTGAATGCCACCTCTATTGCATGCCACCTCTATTGAATGCCACCTCTATTGCATGCCTCCTCTATTGCATGCCTCCTTGACCCTCATTGTGCTGGGCTTTTACAAACCAAGCTTGAAAAGTTATCAGTAGAAAAATTTCCACAGACCGGTAATAATAGTGCTTTGATTACACCAACAGGAATTAATTATTTCATCATTGCTGTAGTGTTTGCGAGTTTTTAGTGATGGTGTTTCCAAGGAGATTGATTGTCACAAATAACAAAACTACAATCTGATTTGTATTTACTAAGCTCTAAATCCTATCTCTTGTTGTCAGGTTTATCTGAAAATTCTACAAGTATATTGATGAACAATGAGCACACCCTTCAAGACGTGTGAGAAGAAGTAGCAGCCATTGTTACGAAATGTCAAAGTTTGTTTTATAACTCCAAAGTTTTTTGGTGTTTTCCTTAAAACTTTAAAGAAGGCGACCAAATAATATTGGCAACATTAGCATCATTTAGCTTTTAAATGTTTTAAATTAAGCGTTCTAAAGTTCTGATCAGCTAGTCAAAAAATAAAGTACTACTATCTACTCAAATGTCACCTCTAATAGACTGCCATTATAAGGAAAGAGTTAGAAATACAATGCCACGGCGCTCAAAGAGAGGTGTCACGGTAGATAAAAATTTTAGCTTTCTTGGTACCAGCTTTGTGTTGTATTTGAGAATCACTACACTAGCTTCTGTGATAAAAACTAACATTTCTTGTTTATAAATTTTGCATTTACTTTTTTATGCAAACCTTCTTTTCATAAAACTCCATTATTACTAAAATGATTTATATCATCAACAGAAATATTGTTTACAGCGTAACTCAACTTAGCCAAGTATCTTTTTATAAAAGTATAAATGTACAGACATTTAAAATAGACTTTTAATCCATTAAAATTATTATAAACTATTCTAACCCATTATTCAGACAGTTTAGAGATCAACTTGGTTTTTTTGAATTGATTAAATTTTCATGTTAAAAATTACTCAGTCTAATCTTCTAGCAACACTATTGCCAAAAAGTTACATTACACATGAAGGTCAGCTATGATGGATTTCACTTTGAAATCTATATAGTACACATAATAGAGCTACATGGCAGTGTGCTCCTGTGTCCTATGTAATATAATGATTGTAATGTGATAGTCACTGCACAAAATTTTAGTCTTTTAACACCTCTTTGTTTTACTTTAGCATCAATATACATTTAGTGATGCAACCAGCAGTAAAACCTCAGATATAGCCTTAGCTCGTGTTTGTTACCATTACCCATTGTTGAGACAAACACGATAAAACAGAATTGAAACATTGAATCTAGTGGTTATTAACTAAAAAATATTAAGTAATAAATTCTTATGTTACTTTGTTTAGGTTTAAGTGGATGGACAGTTGGAGTCATTGTTCTGATAGTAATTGTCATCATCCTAACTTGCCTTCTGACCATCCTACTAGTCAGACATGTTAAAATGATTCGGAAAGAGGAGAAGAAAGAAGAAGGAGTAGCGATTCCCCAAATCAATACTGATTATGATGTTATTGCTGATACGGTTGAGCTCAAAAAAGGAATGTCTGTTAACGGTTTCTCAAGCTTTGAAAACAACAACCTAGATAATGCAGATGCGGCATATGAAATGCCAAAAGCATCACCCGAGGCACATCAATACGATGTAATCGGAAAACGATAATAGTTGGAAGCTTCTGCATTTCTTTGGAAACTTAGACAAAGCCTTCATGTCAAAGTTTATATCTGTTGGTTTTATCACCACATCATATTTGGTAGATGCAATTTGAACTGATCAAGCGCTATAAATCTAATTTTAGATAAAACTGTTACGGTTTCAGTGCAAATCTGCGATTCGTTAAGAATTCTATCATAGCTTTGTAACATACTAGATAAATTTTTATTTGATTAGCTACACCGCTCACTTTATTACGCATATCATGGTTATAAACATTTACTTCTAAAATGTAATTATGATAACAAATTAAAATATTATAATGTCTTTCTAAGTTATACCAATATACATGTTATTCCGCAGCAGAAATAATTTTACTGAAATACTCATTTACTTCGGCTTAGAAAAAATATAATTATGATAACAGATGTGTATTATATAATTTTTATATAGCGATTTAATTCTGCAGAAATTATAATTTTAATGAAATGCACTAAAGAAAGTAATTAAATGAGTCAAGCACAGAGGGATTCACCAAAACATAACTGACTATAATACACAGTGTTGTTAACATCTTAGCAAAGCAGTTTTACTTGACACACATTAATATGAATTATTCGCATGCCCGTTTTGTCATTATTCAACCTAAAGTAGATGTAAAATTAGCATATGATTGTACTAGCATATGTCATATAAATGTACTAGCATATGTCATATGAATGTACTAGCATATGTCATATGAATGTACTATCATATGTCATATGAATGTATCAGTTATTCAAACTGTTTATTTTAGCAAGCATATTCAGTCAAGTTTATTTTAGCTACAATTCTGTAGTCATTATCTACAGATCCAATCAATTAAACCATCATTTATAAATGAAACCTCAGACTACCCTTTCAATAGTACCTTCCTGATTGCTCTAAGGCTTTTTGTGCTCAGACTTTCTTAGCTAGTGACGCGGTCACTGACTCATCATCAGTTTTTCTCTCAGCAGTGTGTAAAAGTCACAACCTAGTTATATATATATATATATATATATATATATATATATATATATATATATATATATATATATATATATATATAAACTTCGAGTACAATTTCCACACAGAGCGCTCGATATTATAAAATAGAGCCTGTTATACAGAAACGGAAGTTTAAAACTTATGGTTAAAACACTTTTATTACTAATAAAAGTGTTTTAACCATAAGTTTTAAACTTGCGTTTCTTTATATATATAAACATATATATATATTTATATATATATATACAGCCAAACATGGATAACTCGAACTTCATGGGACCGAGCGAAAGTGTTCGAGTTATCAGAGCGCTCGAGTTATCGGAGCACTGTCACAAGTCCATGTATTTACTTATTTATTAGTAGATACAAGTACATATACAAACTATAATATAAATCAAAAGCATAAATGGCTTGTTTCAAATTAAATGCTTCTAATGTAAAGTTTAAAACTTTTTTATCAAAAAGCATAGAGATTTTTCTATCACTTGAGATTGGTTTGTTGTTTGAGGTGATGTTATTGCCAGGACGTTTTTAGATTGACATTGACAAAACTTGATCGTTGTTGAAATGCTAAAAAGAAATGACATCTTTTTCTTTTGAGCGTTTTACCCAAGATCAATTTTGCCGATTTTTCTTGAAGTTTAAGCGAAGGTTACCTCACTTTTCCTTGCTTTTTAAGGGTGATCGCTAAGTGAATGTTTGGTAAAAATAAAATTTCACCAAACCTTTAGAAAAGTCGTTGACAAAAATATTTTGCAGATGGTGGTAATAACGACTCCTATGAATTACGAAAAGTTGAGATTTACCTCTATGGCTTGGAATAAAGTGATTTTCTAAAGAGATAACAACCGTTTCGGTAGCCGTTGGGCAAAAAACTGTTCGAGTTAGCAGTTGAGGTTGAGTTATCTAAAGCAATTTATCATTACGTGGGAACGAACCAAAGAAACCGTTCGAGTTAACTATGTGTTTGAGCTATCCGAGAGCGAGTTATCCATGTTTGACTGTATATATATATATATATATATATATATATATATATATATATATATATATATATATATATATATATATATATATATGTAAGTGATGGTATGTGCGTCCAGTTATAGATATAGCTATATCACATGTTGATCATTTTACCGATGTGGCCATGTGTTACCGACGCCCCTGTTAAAAAATACTTTTTGTAAGGTTCAATTGCTATATTTGGAGTCAAGATCAATTCTTCCAGTGCGGACAATTACATTGTTCCCATGAGAAGAGTCTCTGTATAGGTTTGTAGACATATAGGCAGTCATGTCTACAGAGATGTAGACAGTACTTCAAAATACGTTTAGAAGTACTCTTCTCTCCATAAATAATCTTCTATCAAGATGAAGTCAAGAAACAATGGAAGTCACAACCTTCTGTACTAAAATTCTGATGCTGTTTTTGAGCATTTCTGAGCTTGTCGTAATGCTGTATCCTTTTATCTTCTAATATCTTTCCATCTGAGAACTTTTTGTAATAAATTCTATTATCGCCTACACAGGACTCTCAAGTTTAAGGTAAAAAAAAAAAAATTTAATAATGTTCTAAATTATCCTAAAAGCTCTTTATCAAACCTCTTTGGCTCTGTCATATTTTAGTTCTCCATACTGGAGCTTTTTTTGAAAGTCTGTGATGTTTCAACTGTGTAACATAGAGTTCTAATCTGTTTCAACTGTGTAATATAGACTTCTATTATGTTTCAACTATGTAACATAGAGTTCTACTATGTTTCAGCTGTGTAAAACAGACTTCTATGACGTTTCAACTGTGTAACATAGAGTTCTAGGATGTTTCAACTGTGTAACATAGATGTCTGTAATGTTTTAACTACATGACATAGACTGTTTATCTGAACCTGTTCCTACTATGAGCATTTCCATGCTTTAAATTCTTGACTATGTATGAACACTGTTGCTGGTACAATATCAACAGTACATCTTCTGAAAGATTTAGACATTTTGACCTTATCAAGGCATTTTTGATGACATAGGTTAAGCAGTTAGAAATGCCTGCTGTACTTTACTCAGGTTTTCAAGTTGTAGATTGATATTGTTAGGGCAAAGATCGATGTACTATAAGCTCGGTGTTTGTCTTCAAGTATTCATCCTTAAAATCTTTTGTGTTTAGTTAATGGGTAATGGTATTGGCTGAGCGAAGTCTGTTTTCTGTTTCAATATCAGGGTTGGCATTTGACTAGAGTGCTTGCAAGATGCTAAAACTTTCCACATTTCTAGTGTCCTTCAATTGGTTTTCATCTGTGCTCATCTGCATAAGTTTTCCTGTTTAAATTCTTCAACTGTGTGTATGAATAATTTAATCTCAGACTAACCAGTTCTTAAAGATGGACTTAAAGATGAACCTGCATAAAAACTTTACTAATTTCATCAGAAAGTATCAGTAATTTTTTATCATTTGCTACTGCTGTAGTTGTTTGAGGTGATCTGACTGTCAAGATGTTTCAAAACTAAAATTGATAAAACTTGATTGCGATTAAAACGATCAAAAGAAAAAAGTATGTATGAAATGAAGCCACTTATTGCTATCGTTGCTAAAGTTTGTATCATCTATTACGTTTAAGTTGCAGTGTTACACATGTGCATGTTATGTTGGTCGCTTTGCAAAAATAGACATCATAAAGCCCTTCCGTGTGATCTGAGAATTTTAACTGTGATCAAGCTTTGTCAACTTTAATCTAGAACCATCCTGGCAGTCAGATCACCTGAGACATCAAGAACAGTCAAAAGTGATAAATTAATATTGATAATTTTTGGTAAAATCTTAAATTTGGTGTAATTACATCTTTAAACAAACACTCATAACCTTTAGGAATGTTCTAAGGTACTACTTTTGTCTGGTAGACCCTGGTTAAAAATGCTTACAAAAATATTATTGATTACACAAAGCAAATAAAATTTTTGCTAGCTTTACGTTTTTGCAGCTAGCAGCAGAGAATCTCTAAAAGGTCAATTGCCCTAATAACATAGGCAAGAAAAACTCTAATAAAAGCAGTTTTAAATGACTCTCTTTAACTTGGTTAGCTTCTAAAGTATTAATAGTTGTCTAACATCAAAATATATAAGTGGATCACTCGTAAAAGTTTCGACGTTCAAAAACATATAATCTAAATAATGGTTGTTTCTATACACAAGTGTGACTTTTGCAAACTACAATAGAAAGTATTATAATAAAAAGAAAGCTGATTTCAATATTATCAAAAGCCTTCAGTATGTACTCAATAATTTATCATATAATTATGTTTGACTCTGTATATTATCACCAGGAGCATCACCAGACTTAGAAGTAACTTGAAGCAAACGGCGAGGGTTTATGCTATATCACACTTTTATCAGCGAGTAGTAAAACATAAATTAAAAGATAGATATATGAGCCTCATGAATTGCTGGTACTAAGGAAAAAGACCTCAGGCTTTATACTTTCTCCTTCTTTCGGCTTCCCCCATTTAGGGGCCATTACCGCATGTGGTATATCCTAGTACTGAATGTATTATGACTATTTCCTCATGAGATTTGGCACATAAACAGTTGTAGCCTGATGCCCTCCTCAATGCTCTCAGTGGTCCCTTTGTGACTCAGACCACAGGCCTACCATATTTATGCCAACAAACTCACCCTTGAACCATGGCTGCTTCTATACCCAAGGCTTTTGGCGTCATATACATATATGGAAGTCTAATCTTTGCTGAAATTGTTGAGTAAAAATCTTATCAAGATTACATACAGACAAATGTACATTTTCATATCCTTTGGTTTAAAGTACATGTTACACAATATTGTGTGGTTAGAAAGCCTAATACTTGAAAATTTTTAGTTAAAACACTAATAGCATTATCAGATTGATGCCTAAAACACACTTTGTGAAGTTTTTATTTGGTAAAACCTTTATCTAAGAGTTACCTGCTACTAGTTTGATTAATTGTCAAAGTATTTTATTGATTATTTATCTGGAAAACAAAAGAATTGTAGCTGCTAATAACAATAGCTGCTAGTAAACATGAGTGTCAATCAGCATGAATACCAAATATTAATAATGGTTACAAATCACCATAAATCCGCATCACCATGGCTACCAATCAACAAGGTTACTAATCAGCATACATACAAGTCAGCATCACAACCAATCACAGCAGGTACTGTATAACTGACATCAACCACCATCACAAATGTTAAATTATAACTACTTGAAACTATTCCAAGTTTTCCATCATCCAACCTGTTTGTATTTAGTTCTTATTAAATACTCTGTTTCAATTTGGGTTATCAATTAGCAAACATCAGAAAACGTATTTACTTTTAAGTTTAAATATTAAATCATGTGAGTCAGATAAAGGGCATGGACTTTTTTATACTCTAATTCAGGTTAATGGATTGTATACGGCTATTTAAAAAGATGGTACTTAAACACAGCAGAATTTGAATAATTTAGCTGCAATACTTTGTTGGCGCCAAATGCAGCACATATTGTAGTAATTCAATTTGGAACAACCAACATAAAATGTATGACAACTCTGATAAATTTCTTTTAGTATTGCAGAGTGACGAGATCACTCCCAACCATATTAGCAGCTCTTAAAGGCAAATTTAAATTGATGATAAAGATAAGATTACTTGAAAACATTTTTCTTTGGTCGTATTATTCAAATATTTAAAATACCTAAACCAAAACTTTGTATTGTTTCATAATTTCAAAAAATACTTCGAAAATTATGAAAAAATTACAAAGTACTAAGATACTCTTAAAAAAAACTACACATATTCTAATATCTAAGACTGCATGGATAGATGCCTGTTCAAAGAATCAAATTTAATAAACTATGAAGTTATTAGGTAGAATTTAAAAATCAATCATTGTCCAACTTTGCAGAGATGAACTTATAAAAAAATGCCAAAACTAAGAAATTAGTCTCAATAAGTTAGATATGATCCAAGTTAGAGATCACAAGTCTTTTAACAGCACGAGTTGTTGCAAAACCAATTTATGCTGAAGAGTTAAGCTCTCCTTACAATCACATGATTTGAGGATACATTGATTTACACTACCCCTGTTGAGGTCTTCTTACAATTACATGATGTGAGAGTACATTGCTTTACACAACCTCTGTTGAGCTCTCTTTACAATCACATTATGTGAGAATACGTTGCTTCACATTACCCCTGTTGAGGTCTCCTTAAAATCATATGATGTGAGAGTACATTGCTTTACATTACTTCTGTTGATCTTTCCTTACAATCAAATGATGTGAGAATACATTGCTTTACATGAACTCTGTTGAGGTCTCCTTAAAATCATTTGATGTGAGAGTACATTGCTTTACATAACATCTGTTGATCTTTCTTTACAATCAAATGATGTGAGAATACATTGCTTTACATGAACTGTGTTGAGGTCTCCTTAAAATCATATGACGTGAGAGTACATAGCTTAACATTACTCCTGTTGAGGACTTCTTACAATTACATGATGTGAGGATACATGGCTTTACATGACCTCTGATTCTAGCTTGAGGACACTTAGTGTAATTTAAAATGCTTGAATTGTATACAAAGTTCCAACTTTTACTTTTCCCAGTAGTCTAGTTTCATTCAAAGGAAGAATATTAAAATACATGTATATTTTCTAAGTCTAAAATAAAGTAAAACAAAAATATATTCCTACTACATGTATCAAAAGAGGTTTTTGTCTAGTTGTCTGTCTATCTGCTACCATAGTTTGAGGCTTGAATAAAAGAGAATTTTCCATGAGACTAAATCTTGTGACCTTCAGTTTGTTACCACCCTTAGTCTAACATCTGCTGCAGTAAATCGCTGTTGTGTTCTACATCTTACCCATTGTTTATTTGCACTGCATAATGATCTGCCGTTCATGGTTAAAGTAGTAGGACAAATGTTTATCTAAAAGGCAGCGATAATATTTCATTTCTGTCCTTCTATGTTTGTCCTCTAACACGCTTCGCCCGGTGTGATTGTAAAAACATGTGTTATTACTTCCTAGTTTGTTGGGTATTTGTTAAATGACTTATTGCAGTATATCAATAAAAATGAGGCTGTTTTACACATAAATAACAAATGATATTCATCTCTTTAGCCCAATATGGTACAGCATAGCGCTATCTTATTGATACAGCTAAATATTACTTCTGATATCATGTTTCCAGTCAACAAGCATTTATCAGAACTGCACAAAAGCTGCAAGTGTAGCTAATCAGTAGCTAATGCAGTAAGTAGCAGTAAGTCAGCTAGTAAGTGAGTTTTTTGGTTTTAGCACCAAAACTACCGGCCATGTTCATATATTATCTCTGTCAATTACTTAGTAATATTTATAAGTTTCTGGCGCAAGAACTTACAGTATGTGTAAAACTAATCTTCATGATTTGGTTAAATTAAGGCTGCATGATTCCACAAATAAGAAATAAAACTAGCTTATATAAAATATATATATTGTGAATATGAATAATTGATCTACTTCTTTTGGCACAAAAACAACATAGTGTAGTGCACAAGTGGGAAACACGGTCAAGAATAAGAAACTGTCACGAAATTGACATAAACGACGTATTATCTCAGACACAATAAGGGTGCAATCGCATAGTACACCTTCTGAGCAGTTCAAGCAGCTACATTTAGTTGCCTGGAATGTTTTAGCTCATATTAAAATAAACAAACAAGTTGAATATGTATAAATACTTCATTCAGAGCAACTACTGAACATGTTTGCTGAACTGAAGGTAACTAATCAAGACGGTTTTTAGTTAATCCTAAACTAGTGGAAATCAAAATAACTTCAGCAAAACTTCAATATCTGTTTAGGAGTATAAATGAATTAAAAGAAGTGATGTATGAATTCTATCTATAGCAGTGATTAAAAGAGAGTAATGCTAGAAAGAAAAAGGTTCCTTCTAGCTGTAGTGTTCTTTATGCATAGCCAGATGAGAGGATGTACATTGTCTAACATTTACATGTTTCTCCTAACTATATCATCTGTCATAAAATATTATAAAAAGCATTGCTGATGACAAAGTCAAAGTAATAGAAAAAGATTCAGCTGTTCATCATTTAGTTTTAAAATTGCAAGTTTTGATCTTGCTATCAACTGAATTAGGTTCTATGTTCCCTGTTCTGGCAGATAGATGGTGTCAACTTATCACCACTTTCTATTGCTGCTTCTTAGTCAATACTAGCTGACAGCAAAATATTTGGGGTACAACTGCTTGAAATGTGTCACCCAAGTTCAAGCTATCACAAGGAATTGTCTGTTCCTACCAAAGCAGGTTAAAAAACAGCTACAGCCAGGAGTGAATGCTAACTGTTGCTACTTTTAGCTGACCACAAAGCTCACGCTGCAATTAAGAGCCAAACCTAAATTCTGAATTGGATTTACCTCCTCTGTGGCAGCACAATATATTTCAATAAAGTGAAGCTTTAGAAAATGATAGTCTTTGAGAAGTACTTGACATTCAGTACTATTGCATTACAATTTTAGTAAATGTGGCATTGTTAAGTTCAAGATGTTTCAATCTAAAAAAATTAGACTTATATCACTGGATTGTAAAGTTTTAAAACAAAATATTAAAATTTGTTAGTAAAAAGCAAATTTTTTTGATGTAGAGAAAGGTTGTGACCTTTTTCCTAGACCTTAGTCAGCTCCAAAAGAGCAAGAGCCTCACTGTAGCTGTTGTTCCTCTTTTTAGTTAGAGCTCTTTGTGAACTCAATAGACTTAATTTGTGTCACGCTATTCCAAAGCGATGTAAATATGCAATGCCTCCATCTCCTCAGCCCAACATTTTTCACTCAGATAATCTTGGCCAAGCTTTACCAACCAATTAATCTTGGATAACCAGGAATGATTTATACCTAGAAAATTTGTTATTTTTTGGTATAAAGATAATAAAAATTTTCTAAATTAAACATGTGCTTGTTATTGCCAAGATAGTAAAGATAGGCCATAAATCAAATCTATACACCTTAGATGTAGTTAGGAATATATCCTTTTTCACTCTAAATGTGGCTGAAAATATAATAAGTGTTATATGTTGAAACTTTGTGAGATGTCAGGTTTAATCAAGATGCCAGCTATGCACTTATTCATTCCACAAATATTAACTTGATGTTAATCAAAATATATTCAACCAAAAAAATACAGATTTACTAACAAAAATTGGCACAAACAGGATAATTGCGAAATAACAAACTCAATTTATTAACTGAGTTTTGAGGCAATATTTGCCGTAGTATTCAAAAGCGTATTTAAAATTGCGGAGATGCAAAAGTTTGGTAAGAGATTGTTTATCATTATAAACAACCTCAACACCATCATCACCTTTAGGTTATACTCCTGGGAGAGATGTGATAAACATCTAGTCTAAATGACTTTAATGTTGAAAAGAAACAAATATATCTATAAAAATATACACGTATGAAAAAGGTTTTTTCACCCTGTTAACCCAGATGGATGGTAATGTTCACTCAAGCCCTCGTATCCTACCAGAAACCTGGGGATTTGAGCTTTCGCTTCAATATCTTACCTGTTCCTAATAGCGACATATCTGCAACTCATTTGTGTTGATTGTTGGCGGTATTTGCCTACACTACATGTGATTTGTAGGTGTTAATGTACTTTATGCTCTAATGGTTACTAGAGCTACAGTTGTTCTCACATGCCAGAGCTTTTTAATCTCCTCTCTGAGTGGTGGGAGAAATCCATCCACTCTTTTTTGCTTGCTTTTTTGCTGAAGTCATACAGTAGTACTGTATATATTGTACTTTTTGCCTTCCTGTTCTCCTTGCCTACCACTACAATATGTGGCGGGTTTGCTAAAACATGCTTGCCAGTCCGGATGTAGAAATCCCAAAGGAGCTTAGAGCAATCATTCTCATTAACCTTCTTTTGAGCTTTTCTCCCGTGTTGTAGTTTACCGAGACCGTACCCATTGCACAAAGTGTCGGCACAACACCAGCAACATTAAAGTAAATGTATATACCGCTCAGTGTATGCATTTCCAGCTGGCTGCTTGCATTCACTGATGATGTCTGGATAGTTTCTGGTGCATCTTTGCAAAGTCTGCATCTATAATCACTTCTAGTGTTATGTATCTGTATTTGGAGTTGACTAGTTGGGTGCACTTATCCCAGCCCTGCCATGATTAGCAACTTTGTGTTGGCCCATAAGTTACCTTGGTTACTTATGGGTTATAAATATAGGCTACCTAAAAGTTGCACTGCAATTTTTAGGACAGGGCAAAGTTTACCTTACATGAAAGGCTACAGCAAGCCACGGATACCATGGAAAACTTGCTTGTCGAATTCCACTCAATTTCTTTGACAAAGAAACGGCACACAGATGATGAGAAAACTGGCTGACCCACCAAAGCTCCTCATGGTGCCCGCTACTGACAAGTATCTGAGGTTGGTGACCTAACCAGACACAGATGTGACTGAACCAAGGTTACCTCCTAAAAGTTGCACTGCAACTTTTAGCTAGTGCAACTTTTGCACTACAAAAGTTGCAACTAGCTAGTTCAACTGGTTGCACTGCAACCTTTAGGAGGTTACCATAGTGCATAAGGCTCAACATTAAAAGTGCACTGCGACTTTTGATGTTGAATCTTGGCACACCATCATGTTTTTCATTATCTTTTAATGTTTATCTAAAAATTTGATCGATTAACTGTTTTAGTAAAATAATTTCTAGCATAAATACTTGCAGATGACGAGTCAAAAACATCTGCAACTATTCCTATTTTTTATTGCTAATCAGTTTAGCTTTCTTTGAAATTTTTGTACCAGAGTTCAACAAATCATTTCCCAAATAACACTGAAATAAAGTTATTTGTTTCAACATGTCAAGAACATTTTGGATGTTTATGCTGCATAACCAGGTCATTAGAGAACTTGGCTCTGAACTCCAACTAATATTTATGGCCTCACTTATAGCAACATGAAATTGTAAAAACCTAATTTTTCCTAATAAAGTATCTGAGGTTTTTTCCCAAATAATAATAGTCTTCCTATTATTTCCACCAATTTTGTTGTTTAAATGCATGAAAATATTTCCCAATGTGTTAATTGTAGAAGGTTTTTAAAGCCTGTAGTTGTGTAGTATCGTAGCAGCTGTTTTCAATTTCACATTCGATTTATTACAAAAATACAATTTAGTCCAGTTCACTGATGGTATTCTTGAAATAACTGAGTAGAACCTTATTTAGCGTATTACATTAATATAATACATATAGTAATATATTAATATTTATATTTTAATATCATTTAATTCTGTATAGATATGGATCTGGAGTTATCGAATGTTTGAAATGGATATATGTACATAATAAATATATATATATATATAAAATTGAGTAAAAATGAAAGTTAAAGTCAAGTTTAAAACAACTTTACTACTAATAGTTTCATATTGCCATGCAATGATCATCTAGATATATATATATAAATATATATATATATATCTAGATATCTAGATATATAGATATATCTATCTATAAGTCTGCGAGGCAACTTAGTTGTTTCGTGGCAGGAAGTCAACTCTCAGGGGTAATGGATTTTGTGTCCCTTGCCTAAGCTCTGAGCTGCACTGATGAGGCTTCAATAGCCGAAACAGTACTGTCTGTAGCATGAGTATATGCTCCCTCACTTCGGTTTGGTTGAGCACTCTGTGAGAGGTGCGGCACTATTAGCCTTTGTGCAAAGCTCATCACTTTTGTGATTTGAGTACTCTGGTGTCAGCACATTGACTTTCTTAAAGTCTGCGAGGCAACTTAGTTGTTTCATGGCAGGAAGTCAACTCTCAGGGGTAATGGGATTTGTGTCCCTTGCCTGAGCTCTGAGCTGCACTGATGAGGCTTCAATAGCCGAAACAGTACTGTCTGTAGCATGAGTATCTATATATATATATATCTATGTATATATATATATGTATATATATTTATATGTACATATATATATACATACATACATATATATACATATATATGTATATATAGAACTAACTAGAGTGTTGGAATAGGTTGATGTTACTTATCTTTCTACCAGATTAGGGTTTTTCTCTGGGGTCATGACAGGTCTGTTTTGTGCTTCATTAATGCATTTAAGGCAAAATTTGTATTAAATGCAAATTGCTTATACTTGCGTAGATACCCGGCTTCTTGATGTACACTAGTCTCTGGTTGAGTATTTTGATCAGTATGTGGGGCAGCGACATGAACAGTGTGAAGTGTTGGCCTTTCCATCCTGGTGACAGATGGGAGACTCTAGTTTATTTTCCAATTACCAAATTTAGAAAAGATAACATATTTGTATGTATATTGTAGGTTTTGTATGCACCTACAATAGGCAAATGAGTAAATTAGTTCAGGCTGCAATATCTGTGAAGATCTCTAGAGAGAGAAGCACGGAGCTTGCATCTTATACAGCTCATATGCTTATATCCATCTAACCATAAAGGTTCTTGTAGTTAGGACAGTGTTTTTTCTATTTAGACAGGTGTAAACTTGGCTTCAAGCATCGGCTTAAATATACCTCTGGCGTGCTACCAACAAAGCTTTGAAGTTGGCTTAAACTTTGAATGATTCATTGATTTTAATGTCGGTTGGTTTAACCAGATTTATCAGGTTATAAGCCAGTTATAAGCCGGTCATAAGCCAGCTGTAAGAAAACAGTTCATATGCTAGCATGAGTTGATTTCAAATCTTTTATTTAACGGATAAACTAAAAAGCATATACTAGTGGTTTACAATATGGTAGAGATGTTATAACACCATTGTAGAATTATAGCTGATCTATAGCTAACCGTAACAAAACTGTAGTTAAATACAGCCAATCTACCACCAAATAGAACCACTTATGGCCAACTCCAACAGAATCATAGCCAAGTATAATTAATATATAACTGTCTACCAAGTCTAACCAAATATTGTGAAATATAGCTACTTATTGTCAATATGGAGCCAATTATAATTTAATTAAATGTATATCTAGTGACTAGTTGAAAAATAATCAAACTGTATGAGCTGGTAGTATGTGAGAGAAGAGTCAAGAGCAGACAAAGTATTTACGTGTATACCTTCTCTGCATTTGCATTGAACAGGTGACAACTTTATAGAAGATATAAAGGATGTTATAGCATCATTTAACTTTTAAGAAATTTTCCTTAATAATTTAATTTTAGTATAATTCCATCATAAGGTGATTAAATATATAAGTGTTTGTGAAAAGTAAGGTGAATTCCCGACGTTACACAGGTAATTAAAAGTTTTTGTACAGAAGATTTATTTTTCAATGACAGCGACAGGGACATATATCGATATAACTTTTAAATGAAGGTGTTTATTTATTTCTGCGTGTGCTATAAGTTTAATTAGATTCATGCTATATATGCGTATATTTGCAGCATTTTGGGGAATTCTGGGTCTCTTTTAAGTAGTTTAAGCGGAAAACTATCAAATTTTAACCAATCTCCATAAAAAAGAGGCAGGTGTAAAATTATGTGCACAACGATTCTATAGTATAGCAATTAGGTCATGTCACAAAGTAGATAGCATGCCTACCTACAGAACTGGAGTTTCTGAGTCCAATTTCAGTGTGAAATGGTTTTTCTATCCACTAAAATCTATTGCTATAACTCGTCATATGAACATAAGGCAAACACTTAGATTTATTATAGAGTAAAAGTATACAGTTGCATTAAGATACATGTACGTAACAGTATGTTACGGATAATAACTTATGAAATTAAAATTTTTAGCTACTCTTATCTGAGCTGTGAATCAAATTACTAAATCAGTGCTGTACCAAATGTAAAACTAATATTAAACCTTTTAGTACACCAACAGAAATGTGTGGCTCACAGCCAATAAAATCTTTTTGAAGAGGTTAAACAACGTTCAAATTATTATTAGTTGTGAAACTAAGTTATACAATTCAGTAGCAGAAAGGTCTTTCAGCATCAAAATGGCTGCCATTAGCAAATATGACGTGTTATAGCTTAAGAGCCTCTGGGACATGATATCGATGACTGTTAGGTGTGACATCACTAGATTGGTTATACCAACTGTCTAATAACTCCTCTACCACTGACCAACCTATTGTAAGAACCCAAGGAATCATTAGCAAGTGTGGTCCTGTATCGCATAGTTTAATATAGATTTGTACCATATTTAGCATGTTTTCCAACACAACATACAGACTAAACTTTTGGTAACTTAAATAAAAACCAAAGAAAGTGGCCAAACTTACAAATATTAGCTCAAGAAATTATTTTGATGACAAAAATTGCTTATATAAATCAAATTATATTACACAAAAACACAAATAAATAAACTGCTGTATTTCTCTTGCTAATGTGTAAATTTGATTAAATATGGTTTACTAGCTTCTCAATCATCTCATTAGAGAGCCAATCACTGCGTGGCGGGTCACACTGATATTTAGACTTTCTTATATAATCAGTAATAATGATTTAGTCTTCTACCTGGCAGCCATCTTAAATTTCACAAATACCAGTTTTTTATTGAGCAATAACATATAGCACGACTATAGATTATCTGCTAATGTTTGGCTACTTCATTTAACTATTTGCGTTATCTGTGTCACAGCAATAATGACCAATTAAAGAGTTGTTATTGTCGAAGATACTTTGGTTGAGTATCTAATTCTGCCAAATATGCATGATTGTAAGTTTTAAATGACTAAATATGTTAAATAACTCATTAATAATGATAAAAATATTGGGGTCAGTATATTAGCTTCTTTAAAAGAGAGCAAACAAGGTGAATGTCACATAGACACGGCTAGTCAGAGAGAGTAATTTAAACAGTTAGACCAATAATTATCTTATTCTATCAACCGAAATATTAAATTTCGTATTCAAATATTTAAACCAATATTACTGAAATTTTTTAATTACAAATTATAATGGAATCATTGTCTTTAATGTGTTTCAATTCAGGAAGCAGAACTTGGCACAAGTGGCAATTACTGCTAGCCATGGAAAGAGTTCCATATACAACTTATGCAGAACATCTGTCTGAAAAAAACAGGTTAATTATGTATATGTAAGTAAATTTGCATGTTACATATGTTATATGTAAGTATGTGTAATTATGTGTAAGTGTATCTAAGTGTATGTAAGTATAAGTGAGTTCATGTAAGTGTATGTCAGCATATGTAAGCATATGTAAGCATATGTAAGGATATATAAGTATATTTATACGAATCTAACTGTATGCAAGTATAGGTTTATGTAATTGTTGTCAGTAATTATGCATGTTTACGTAAGTATATGTGAGTATATGTGAAGCTATGTAATATATGCAAGTCTATCTAAGCATATGTAAGTCTATATAGTATATGTAAGTGTATCTAAGAATATGTAAATCTATATAATATATGTGCTTGTATGTAAGCATATGTAAGTCTATATAATATATGTACATGTAAGCGTATCTAAACATATGTAAATCTATACAATATAAGTAAGTGATTCTAAACATATGTAAATCTATACAATATATGTATGTATAGCTAAGCATATGTAAGTCTATATAATATATGTCAGTGTATCTAAACATATGTAAATCTATACAACACATGTAATTGTATCTAAGCATGTGTAAGATTATTACAGATTCTTTTTCAATCAGTTTAACTTCGGTTGGAGCCTTTTATGAAGGAACGAGTGAGCCAGGCAGTAGTCACATCTTAAGCTGTTTTGATCAGGAGCCAATCAGACATAACTGAATTCTAAGATTAACCACCAAGGTTATACTTAAGTTTAAACTGTCAGCACAGCTGACTACTTGCTCTCTTGTCCTGCCCTTTTACTTTATTTTATTCAATCATACTTAAAGGTAATCAGAGCCGTCACCACTTACAGTTTAATTAGCCAATACATCAACTCCAAAATATATCATATCCTGTCATATCCTCATATCCTGTGCTATTTTTTCATATCTTATCAAATATTGTTATATTATTTTGCAACTAGTTATATCTTGATATACTAAATGTATTCTAATATATTGTATCTTCCTATGGTGTTTTGCAACCGGACTTGGCAAGCATTAAGAACAACGTTTGTTAATTTAATCTGATTTATGAACTTGATTCTATAAATAGTCAGAACGCATTAACAAATTAATTGCATTCTATTGTCACTAATGAAGTTGATGGCGTCTTACAGCTAATCAACCAATCAACACGCTGAAAAGTTATTACTGTGGGCCTTCAGCAGATATAAAGTCTACAGATCCTTAAGATCACTTTATATCGGCAGATGGCACAAAAGTGCACATGTCATTGTTGAATATTTAGGTAGGTTTTCAAAGGTGGTTTGAAGTTAGTTACCTAAAACTTAAAATAGTGTTATTTGCTAGTAAATACTATTTTGCAAAAACATTTTGTGATAGCGTTTTATTTCAATTCATTAGTACTAATTGTACAATGTTTCGTTCTATCAATGTTTTTGAAACGCAAATTTTGAAAAGCAGTCATGTGCAGTTCATTAAATTTATCATATTGAGGTCGGAAAATCCAAAAGTCATACTGTATGCTTTCAAGAAATATACAGACTATGCCAAAATATTTGGATGAAAATGAATAAAAAGATTTGGTTAAAACCGTAAAAAAACAATGTAACTAAATAGTTTCATAAACTTTTATTATTTTTCTAGCAGTTAAAAAAAACAGGTTTTTACAGTTTATAAGTACGCTTAAAAATGGTTAGTATGTTAGCGTGCAAGCTATTTTAAAAATTACTTTTCAACTATTTGGCCAAAATGGTAATGATATATTTTCATATTTGCACTCAGCATGAGAGCAAACAAATCCTATATACATATATAAATCTATATATAAATAAATATATAGATCTATAGATATAAAGCTATACTGTGGTATATAAACACTTTTTCAGCACAAAGATCCTGCTAGCATATCTTAATCAATATTTCCAATTAATCTTAATCAGCATTTTCTAGCTTTACCTTGTCTTTCTTTCATGCAAAGAATTTTATAAGACATGCGAGTTTTCAACAATAAATGCTGCAAGTCATTTTAAAGCATTATCAGGGTCACTATATTATTTTACTACAAGCAATTATTTCTGGCAATCTGACAAAAACTCAACAGGAACAGGTTCAATGGTCTGTTTACACAATCATGAATAAGCGTGGCTGTCGTAGTGGCTACCCTATATAGACCTATTAACTATAAGTATAGTTAATAGGTCTATGCTACTTTAGTGGCTGATAGCTGATCTGAGTTAGCTGATAATGGGGATCTTTCAAGCCTAAAGCAGCGAGAAAAGTCAGCCTTTTCAAATCTGCTATAATGTGATGACTGTTAGTAAAGTGAATGTTTTTTGTTGATCCTAAAGTTGATCTTCTGGAGATTGCTCTTACCAAGCATGAAACTAATAGTAATAAAGTGTTTTGTTTAAAGTTATTGTCTGTTTTATTGATTTTAACTTGCTTTGATTTATCATTGAGTACTCTGCTCAGATTTGACGCTTTTGCTGCCAAATTTTAGTTACTTCCAACTGTTAGCTACAGCCGATTTGTCAGCGACAGCATGATTACATAAGAGAGAGTAATAAATCTATTCATAGTATGGTAAAAACTGGTTTGTACTGTTTAGTTTTTAACTCAGTAAAAAGTACTTTTAAGAAAGTAAAAGATTTGTTTTAAAACAATTTTTTCACTTCAGCATTGGTTCAGCTTTGTTTTATTAAAGAAAAACACAAGTTTATTTGTTATAGTTACTAGTGTACATATAGTACAACCAGAAATATCGGGTCTGCAAACACCAAGAAGTAGAGCATGCACCTGTAAGCAATGTGCACTCGCAGTGAGTGTCTAGTTGTAGATGCATAATTATAACAGTAGATAAGCCTGCAGGAATATTAGCAAGCGATAGTAGCTTAAATTTCAAACACCGGTACGTATGGAAAATGTTTAAAAGTTTTTGTTTGTGTTTTTAGCATCACACTTTGAAGAATATTATGAGGATGAATCGATTTAGAGCTGTTTACAAAAGTCCTACATACAAAAGGGATAAAGGATACGCATGGTTTGTTTTGCTAATGTCCTCTCTCTCCTCTTCCATGCATTTCGGTTTCACCACTGCTATCCTTGGTAACCTAACCCTTGTTCACCAGTCATACTTTGGTGTTGGACTACAGCTGAGCAGCCTTATTGGAACATTACATCTGGCTGTCATTTTCTTCTTTGGTACGTTGTCATTCTTCTATAAATGTTTTTCTCATTTTGAAACTTTCTCATTTTAATTTTTAATTTTTGTTAAATTTTAAATTTCCAGTTGCTAGCTGTTTTTATCCCGAGCATCACTCGATCTATCAAAGCATTGTGTGTTTCAGGACCAGTGGCCTCAGTTCTTGTAAAGAAACTTGGCTGTAGGGTGACCCAGGTGTGTGGAGGAATTTTCGCTGTCTTAGGGGTTGGACTGACATTTTTTGCCGTTAAACCTTGGCATGCTATTGTCTTCTTCAGTATCCTTAGCTGTAAGTATTACTATATTGCAGTTGCTTCAGCAGTTGTTCTTTTGCAATCAGTACCAGAGCCTCACCAGTTTCAATATTTAACAAAGAAACATTAAATATTCGCCAAAGATAGCCTATCGCTGAGGATTTACTTTTAGAATACCAAAAACATCTATTGTATGAATGAGCCTCAAGGAGAAAATTACTCATTTAAGATTCATTCAATACGTGCATGGCCTCGATAGGTACGTGCATTCATAATTGTGCATAGCTGAGCTCTTAGATTTAACACTTAATCTAGCTATGGCCAAATAGCGGATCTAGAACCGAACTGGATCTTTGTAGTTTTTTGTGGATCTTTCAAATTAGCTGTTCAAAAAATGTTCAGTGTTTTATATTAATTTGGTTTAAAAAAGATTATTGTAAACCTTTCTTAGAATTTTTGTAAAATCATTGATGTCAGCAACAAATTTGGTGAAAAAACAATCATAGAACATGAGTCACAAATACCCATTTTCATGAACTTTAACGAACCCTGTAAGTAGCAGAAAACTGCATTTTAATAGTATTGTGAAGTCAAAGCTCACTCATAATTTTTGTCATTAATATCAGAAATATTTATTACAGCACATTCATTGACAGAATTTTAGCTGCCGCTGATACCATTTCATTTGCTCATAGCAGTGACTTCATTGGCTGATAATGAGCATTTTGACAACGATCAAATTTGGTAAATTTTAATCCAGAAATATCCTGACAATATCAGACCATCTCAAACATCAACTACAATCTCAAATGATAAAAGAGTGCCGATAATTTTTGATAGCCTTCACTTCAGTTTTGTACAAGTTCACATTTACTAGTGTAATGAAAAATCAGAGAGAGTCGACTGTCTAAATATCAGTGAAGCTTGGCTCATGCTTTATAATCTACCACCTATGTTTTATCAGAATCTCTGAAATTGGGCATGACTTAATACCTCTTCCATCTTTTCTCTGAAAAAAGTTGTTTTTATTTTATAAGGTGCTGATAGTCGTATGATGATCATGCCCAGTTAGGTTTTGTTGTTCTTTTGTGCCTGTACATGTATGTGGTTTAATTTCATGAGTTTTGGCACAATTGTTTCTATTGTAATTTCGACTGGATATTTATGAAATGCTAAAATAAATTTGGTGTCAGCAAACCGGTCATGCAATTAGGCCTCCTTTAAGTACATCTAAAAATTTAAAATATTATTGAGTGTCAGAATGGCTATAAACATCCAATGGATTGGTTTGTGTTATGAATTGTTACAATATTTTAACAAAAGTCTGTAATTCTACATTTTGGTTTGCAATCTAATTCATCATTATTTCATATCAATTGCCATAAAAGCTTACTAGTTGCCTCCATCCGCTGCTACAGTAAATTCAAATTTTATGTTATTATGTTTGCAGCTGTCGGAGTTTCTAATGTTTTTGTTGCAACATCGGAGATCTTGGCTCTGAACTTCAATGAATATAAATACCTCGCCTTTTCGTTAGCCGCATTAGTACAGAAAGCTGGAGTTATAGTAAATCCTATCGCCTCTCAAGTCTTGTTTGATCGGTTTGGTTACTCGAAGGCCATGGCAATCATGTCATCATTTCATGTCATTCATATCTTAGCAGGAATTTTCTTCTTCCAACCAAAAGAACATGAAAATTTGGAAGGTAGGTCATGTTTAGATATTTAGCAGTTATGTGACAGTAAGCATGGTTTGCTCTCGAGTACACAATATTATGTGCTTCACAGTGTCACTTTGCATATTCTTGCATTTTGTCCCATTTTGTGTGGATGCGTTAAGTATCAATAATTTCAGTTATTCTTGGTAGGTTAGGAAAGGTTTGATCTATTAAATGAGATATGATTTCAGTTCAATAGACTAAGACACAACTAAACATAGTTTTGAAAGTAAAGCAGTAAGTGCAGCTGCCAGCTTCTGCCAGTTGTAAGTATAGCTGGTAGCAGGACTAAATAAAACTTTCCATATTCTCCTGATATGTTGACGAGGAGCACATATGTCTACTTTTGGCTAAGTGTATCTCAAAACACTTTACTTTTAAAATATATCATTAGCCAATAATAGACAAATGTTTGAATTGTTGCTGAAGCCAATAATCATAAAAAAGTAAAACAATGAAGCATGTGTAGGTGATGATCTCACTCTATGTATTATTAGGTTCTCTAAAAGAAGATGTTGGCGAGAGAGACACCAACCTTGACAAATTTGCCCATGAAGTTGGACAATCAAACAAAGCTCTAGATATGAATGGGGTATGAAAGGTTTTCAAACGTATTAAAAACTAAATAATTATGATTACAATTGAGCTGCTACTCTATACAAAAAAGTTAAATAATATAATGCGGTGACCATTGAGTTGAGTTGCACATCTAATAAAAACTAAATTGTTGTGGTGACACTTAAGTTAAGTTGCATACTGATGCATAGTTATGTTATACGTATATGTCAAATATTAGCATTCTGGTAATTGTGAAAAGAACAGTACACAAGCTTAGATGTGTAAATAAGACAGATTATGCTTGACAAATCTCTTTTGTTGCGTATTGAGTAAATCTAGATTTTTGAATGAATCTGTTTGTTTTTCTGGTATTTCTTCATGCAAAATGCTAGCCACAGTGTTAAGCATGAAGCCATAAAAGATTTACATATGTAATAAGTATGTGCCCAACTTATTTCATAGTAAAACTAGTTGAATACAGGACACACAGAGACACGAACACAGGGACACGAACGCAGAGATACAAATTCATAGATACATACACAAAGACACGAACACACAGACACAAACACAGAGAATATGACAAAAACAAAAAGACAGAGACACAAGCATGAAAACATAATTATGAAAAACTCAGACAAATACAGACAAACAAACACAAACCCAGACAAATGCAGACAGATGCAGACAAACGCAGACAAATGCAGACAAACACAGACAAAAACAGATAAACACAGACACACAAACACACAGACACAAACACGCAGACTCGAACACAGTAACATCACCGCAGAGACACAAACACAAAGACACAAACACAGAGACACAAACACAGAGACACAAACACGGAGACGCAAACACAGATACACAAACACAGAAACACAAACCAAAACAAACAGACGCGAACAGATGTGCACAGACGTGCAGAAGCGTGCACAAGCAAGCACAGACGTGCACTGGCAAACACAGGTACACTTAGGCATCCACAGATGTGCACAGACCCACAGATTATTCAAATGAATTAAGAGAAAAAACAACTGTAAAGATTTTCAAACTTTTTTCAAACTATTGTAACTTTCAAATTTTACATCATGAAATAAGTTTTTGTTGAAAATGTATTTTAGTAAAATTTTAATCAAATCACTTTATCACTTATCACTTATCTTTTATCACTTATCTGTTTGCGAACCCATTTTTACCATGACGGAATTAAGATACTATCGCCAAAATTTAAATTCAAGAGAAATTATTGGTAATGCCGTTTCGCTGAAAAAAATTAGCCTTAGTACGGCGAGGACAAAAAGCATCGTGTTTCATAGAGCTAATAGAGTTTTAATTAATACCTCATTTAGCATGTGAAATCGGGAAAAGTATGTTTACAGTACATAGCAAGAGCAAAGAGCCGTAAGAGCCTTCATAGACCCGTGGTTAGACCATATCATTACAAACTTGCCGTTGCAATCTTGGTGGGGTTCAAATCTAGAGCGATGTGAGATTTCAATTCCAAGAGTTTAATAGCAATAGCCGGACATACCAAAGGACATACATACAAACAGACAAACTTTGAGATTTATACATGATGTAGATATGACTTGGATTTGATGTGAATTTGACATGGATATTAAATAAATTTGATGTGGATATGATGTGGGTATGACATGGACATAACGTGGCTATGACGTTGATATGACACGAATATGACATGAATATGATGTGGATATGAAGTGGATATGACTTGGCTATGGTGTGGATATGACATGGCTATGACGTGGATATGACATAGATATGATGTAGATATGACTTTGATATGACATGGATATGACGTGGATATGATGTAGATATGACATGTGATATAAGACATGAGATATAAGATCTGTGCAATATATATAAGACACATGTATTATATATAAGACATATATATATATATATATATATATATATATATATATTCCAAAGTAGTGTGTTAAAGCAGCCAAATAGTGCTCAATGAGTGTATATGTATATACACTCATGTTTGAGTGTATATATATACAGTCAAACATGGATAACTCGCCCTCGGATAGCTCAAACACATGGTTAACTCGAATGGTTTTTTAGTCTGTTCCCACGTAATGACAAATTGCTTTAGATAACTTGACCTCAACTTTGTTAACTCGAACATTTTTTTGCCCAACGGCTGCCGAAATGGTTGTTATCGCTTTAGAAAATCACTTTATTCCAAGCCATAGAAGTAAACCTCAACTTTTCGTAGTTCATGGGCGTCGGTATTACCACCATCGGCAAAATATTTTGGTCAATGACTTTTCTAAAGGTTTGGTGAAATTTGATTTTTACCAAACATCCGCTTAGCAATGGCCCTTCGGAAGCAAGGAAAAGTGAAGTAACATTTGCATAAACTTTAAAAAAATCGGCAAAATTGATCTTGGTTAAAACGCCCAAAAGAAAAAGATGCCTTTTCTCCTGAGCATTTCAACAGCGATCAAGTTTTGCCAATTTTAATCTAAAAAACGTCCTGCCAAACATACCATCACCATAACAATATCATCACCTCAAACAACAAACCAATCTCAAGTGATAGAAAAATCTTTATACTTTTTGATAAAGTTTTTTTAAACTTGACATTTACAGAAGCATTTAATTTAAAACAAGCCATTTATGCTTTTGATTTAGATTATAGTTTGTATATATACATGTATCTACTAATAAATAGATGGACTTGTGACAGTGCTCTGATAACTCGAACACTTTCGCTCCGTCCCGTGAAGTTTGAGTTATCCATGTTTGACTGTATGTATATATATATATGTATATATATATATATATATGTTTCCTCACCCCGGTTAATGCATTTGGGAGGTACTTTCTGCTCTAACTCGGGTCTCCTACCAGAGACCTGGGAGTTTGAGCACCCAACCATTTTTGAACCAGTAGCCCATTTTTCACTGCCTTGTCCTGGTTCAGCTACAGGCAGCGCAGACCTTGTTTGACCGGGTGACATTCAAGCCGGCATGGCTTTGGTTATTGCACTCAACATAGAGGTTGTAGACAATATACAGGCAAGGGTCTTGTTTAAGGACCTGCCAGAAGGGTGCAGTTGTGGGGTTTGAACCTAGGACCTAATGATCACTGTCCCAATACCTTACCAACTGCACTAGCTGTCCCGTATATATATACATATATATACATATATATATATATATATATATATATATATATACATATATATATATATATATATATATATATATATATATATATATATATATATATATATATATATATATATATACACGGGACAGCTAGTGCAGTTGGTAAGGTATTGGGACAGTGATCATAGGGGACAGTGATCACTGTATATAGGCCTATATATATATATAAATATATATATATCTATATATATATAAATATATATATATCTATATATATATATATACATATATATATATATATATAAGATATATATATATATATTTATATATATATAAATATATCTTATATATATAAGATATATATATATTTATATATATATATAAGATATATATATATATTTATATATATATATATATAAGAAGTAGGAGATGACTAAAAATGATTTTTTATTACTAATAGTTTCATGTACAGAGTACAATCATCAGACAATAACTCATGCTAAAATGGCTACGCTATTGCCAATGTTAGGGCTCGCATTCAAAACTGCATGATTAAAAGATTAAAATTAAAATCCGGGTGGTACAAGCCTGTAGCTTACGCATGGGATAGAGAGCTTATAAAAGTTACTCTCCAAAAACAAAGTTATATAAGAAGTGTTTATGTTATACTGTCAACTAAAAAAAATTCCTATCATGTCTGCAGGTTGATATTATTTCCTGTCGTTTATTCAAACTACTCTTTTCAGAGTGCATAACAATGTAATATTTTTCAAGCAGGCACAAGTTGCACAGATTAGATGTGTTGTTGTATGCAGCAGATTGCTTGACGATGCTCCATTTAATGTCATACGCAATGTTATGATCTTTTAGCTCCCATATATGTTGGCTAAGGCTGGTTTTATTTCTCTTGTTGGAGTCATTAAATGTTGCTTTGTGGTTAGAGTGGCGAGCATTAAACGTTGTTTCGCAAAGTGTGATGTATGACTGGTTTTGTTGGTTAGCATCTGTGACAGTCACTTGGTAGATAATGCTCTTAAATAGGCAATGTCCTTCCAGCGAGCATACTTCCGCTCTTCTGCAGTTGCAGGTTTTTCCCGTGATGGTATCTTGCTTTGCTGTGAAATCTTGATTTGATTTGAGGCCACTTCCTATGTAACTTTGTTTTTGGATAGCAGTTTTATAAGCTCTCTATCCCATACGTAAGCTACAGGCTTATACCACCCGGATTTTAATTTTAATTTTTTAATCATGCAATTTTGAATGTGAGCCCTAATATTGGCAGCAGGGTAGTCATTTTAGCATAAGTTATTGTCTGATGATTGTACTCTGTACATGAAACTATTAGTTTCATGTACAGAGTACAATCATCAGACAATATATATAAGGCACAAGAATTAGTCTCAAAATCTTAGCAGTAACTTGTAAAGTTGGTGATATGACGGATAATATTTTAGACAGAGTTACTCAGCACTTAGCAGTAACTTGTAAAGTTGGTGATATGACGGATAATATTTTAGACAGAGTTACTCAGCAAGTGTGGAGAGTTATGGTTAAATGTTGTTTGATTTTGTTTTGTTAATTAATATATTTTAATGAAAATTTAAACTTTGTATATTGTGCTTACCTTCTTTAAATAAATTGTACATTCTTCTTCACATACTATTTCCAGTTAGTACGCTTTGTTGCGTACGAATAGCTTCTCCAACACGTTTAACCAATTGAATGTTATGTGCAGTTTTATTTTTTGATGAAGGAAGATGATAGCAAGCTGCATGAAAAAGATATCATCGATGAATCCAGAGCTGGCAAAATAGAGAATGGTGTAGATGGAATACTTCCTATCAGATCAGAAGGGAAAACCTCTGATGTGAGGAAAAACTTTAAACATCTGCTTTGCTCTCCTAAGGTAGAGCCTTTTTACAAAATATTTGATAATTAGTGCAAAGGTAGACAACTCAGTCCCTTAAACTAAGCAATTGTAAAAATGTACGTAGTTGATGGCAGGGGCTCACAGAGCTACTGTTTATAAGGTGGTCACCACTTAAACAATATAAGTCCTATCTGGAATATACTTAGCTATTTTAACTTACATGTAGGCCTACACTCAGCGTCTAGCTTTGATTATTAGCGAGTATCATTTGATTATCAGAGATTATCCTTTGATTATTAGGGATTATCATTTGAAGTATTCAGAGTTGTCTTTAGGAGAAAACTTAAAAACAAGTCATGTAGACACTGTAAACTGCAATTTGAGCATCTTTGGCTGTGAGCAATGGCAGACAATTATAACATTTCTTACTCAATTCACCGATGCCGATTGAATTAAAACCTGTTCAATAGCGTTTTTACTCGGACTGTGTCTGTGGTCTAAATGGTAGCAGGAGTTTTCCAAAGAAAAGCTTTTGCTCTATAGCTAGTATAGAGCATATGTATTTTTTGTGTAAAAAGCAAGCTTATAGATTTTTGTGGGAAGGTGTCGAGTAAAAAAAAAAAGTGTAATAGAGAAACTATACAGCACAAGACTACATACTACTTTTATTTATTAACCACCTTTTAAGTATTGATTATCAAAATCATTCTAAAACTTTGATTTCAATTAAAAGAATCACCAAAACACTGCTGCTTCTCTTACCTTAGTAAGATAGCATGTGTTCAGCCTGGTGTTGTAGATTTGGGAGCACTTACTCAATACTTCAATGTAGAATGTAAACACAAGCTCATCTATTACCTTAGTAAAATAGCATGCGGTTCAGCTTGGTGTTGTAGATTTGGGCATACTTACTCAATGCTTCAATGTGGAATGTGAACACAAGCTCTTTTCAAGTTCTGCTCAATGACTTCGTAGTTCATCACATTCAACTCACGGAACAAGAGGCGGCCTTTGGTGTGACCATAGCAGGTAGCAACCAATATATATCATAAATAATAATATAACTTTTAAGAACGTTCAAGCTCACAGTGCAGTAATAAATTTTGAAATTAGACATATGTCTCTCTGGAGATGGACATCTTTCCCTAAAGAAGCATGTTGAACTGGTTCTTTAACCGCTGTGAGCTGTGATCAGCACTTTTGTACATGGCAACTTAATTAGATGTATCCTAGTCAAAGTTGTCTTACAATAGCATAAAGATCTTTATCAGCATTGCAGATAGTCACATCCAGTTAAGTACCTTTAACTCCTTGAGCTGATGAAAGGTAAGCGTTCTGATGTTTTAAGGTTTAACAAGCATAAGGCTGATAGTATGTGTTAACAAAAGGCTGATGGTATGTTCACATTAAGCTAATGGCAAATGTTTACATATGACTGAAAGTTTATGTTAACATAAGGCTGAGAGTATACATTAATATAGGGCTGAGAGCTTTTATTAACATAAGGCTGAGAGTGTAAGGTAACATTAGACTGATAAGTACATAAGGTTTTAACGGTATATAAACATAAACATAAGGCTAAGAGTGCATGCTAACATAATTCTGAGAATGTTTGGTAACATAAGCCTGGAAGTGTATATTAAGATAAAACTGAGTGTATATTAACATACGACTGAAAGTGTGTGTTAATATAAGGTTAAGTGTATATGTTAAAACAATTCTGAGAGTGTATGTTAACATAAGGCTAATAGTGTGTGTTAGCATAAGGCTGAAAGTTTTTATTAACGTAAGGCTGAGAGTGTAAGGTAACATTAGGCTGATAAGTATGTATACATAAGGTTTTAAGGGTATATAAACATAAGGCTAAGAGTGCATGCTAACATAATTCTGAAAGTGTTTGTTAACATAAGGCTGGAAGTGTATATTAAAATAAAACCAAGTGTATATTAACATACGGCTGAAAATGTGTGTTAATATAAGGTTAAGTGTATATGTTAAAACAATTCTGAGAGTGTATGTTAACATAAGGCTAATAGTGTGTGTTAGCATAAGGCTGAAAGTTTTTATTAACGTAAGGCTGAGAGTGTAAGGTAACATTAGGCTGATAAGTATGTATACATAAGGTTTTAAGGGTATATAACCACAAGGCTAAAAGTGCATGCTAACATAATTCTGAAAGTGTTTGTTAACATAAGGCTGGAAGTGTATATTAAGATAAAACCGAGTGTATATTAACATACGGCTAAAAATGTGTGTTAATATAAGGTTAAGTGTATATGTTGACACAATTTTGAGGGTGTATGTTAACATAAGGCTAATAGTGTGTGTTAGCATAAGGCTGAAAGTTTTTATTAACGTAAGGCTGAAAGTGTAAGGTAACATTAGGCTGATAAGTATGTATACATAAGGTTTTAAGGGTATATAAACATAAGGCTAAGAGTGCATGCTAACATAATTCTGAAAGTGTTTGTTAACATAAGGCTGGAAGTGTATATTAAAATAAAACCGAGTGTATATTAACATACGGCTGAAAATGTGTGTTAATATAAGGTTAAGTGTATATGTTAAGAAAATTCTGAGAGTGTATGTTAACATAAGGCTAATAGTGTGTGTTAGCATAAGGCTGAAAATTTTTATTAACGTAAGGCTGAGAGTGTAAGGTAACATTAGGCTGATAAGTATGTATACATAAGGTTTTAAGGGTATATAAACAAAAGGCTAAGAGTGCATGATAACATAGTTCTGAAAGTGTTTGTTAACATAAGGCTGGAAGTGTATATTAAGATAAAACTGAGTGTATATTAACTTATGGCTGAAAATGTGTGTTAATATAAGGTTAAGTGTATATGTTAAGACAATTCTGAGAGTGTATGTTAACACAAGGCTAATAGTGTGTGTTAGCATAAGGCTGAAAATGTATGTTAATATAAGACTGAAAGTATATATTATTATTAAACTGATAAGGTATGTTATATTAATTCAAATAGCTTTGAAGCCTAAAACAGTCAAATTCAACAAGTTCAACCAAAGCATGTTTAGACTCAATAGCGTCTACAGATCATTTGTTGGAAGATACTTTTACTGCTCAAAGTTGTTGTATTTTAGACTGAATTGATTTGTACACTGACAGATAAGGCTTCTACTACTTGTCAAAACAGGTTTAAAAAACAGATCGTGTTCAATAATGACATTACTGTTATGCCTTAAAAAAATTAAGGTATGGTTACTCATAGGAGTTGCACTTTCTATAGCAAACCTTTTTTTAACCAAATGGTCTTTTTTCATCATAGACAAATAGCTATTAAAGAGAAGTTTTAGTTCAACTTCTCACTATCTCATTGTTCTGTTTTATTGAATATTCTCTCTTAAATTTTATTATTTGTTGCTATATGAACAATGGCTTGGTGTACAACAAGATTAAATCTGACAGTAACTATTCCCCACCATGCAGTCGTCCACCACAATAGATGGCACCCAGTGTGCTACAGATAAGTACTGCCATTTAGTTTCTTAAATAACACCCTAGAACTTGACTTCAGCTTATATATTTTATTCTAGGAGCAGCTAGCATTGGAGGTTGTGTGTTCATCATGCTCGTGAGCAAAGTAAGAGTTGATAGAGTCATAATCAACTTTGGATGCACTCTTTTCCTTGGGATTGCAACAATATTTATTGCGTTTAGCTCAAACAAGGTAACTAAGACTGTATATTATTGTTTCTCTGAGCTATGAGTACCAAAAGAATATTATAAAAAACTTGCTCAATGCGAAATAAAGATTTAAGTTGTCTATTACTAATTTCAAGTCATTTTATGAAAAATTTTAATGATCAAGTTTAAAGGTCACAAGGTGTAACTCTAATTAGCAGCATTTATAAAAAACATTAAAGAACTTTATCAACCATGAAAAAATATGTTAAAGGTGGTAACAAACAAAACAGAGTACTCTGAAAAGCAAAATATGGAAAGATATCGACTAGAATTACATGTTAGCTTGATTCAATCAAACAGCCAACTCAATAAATTCTACTACCAAAAAGCTATGTAATTATCTTGTTACTTGCTATATGAAAGCTCAAAATGTTTGTTTATTGAACAAGCTTAACCTAATACAATGTGCTTTAAAAGAACAAACTTACTTCAAGATGTACCTGTTTCGACATGTCAAGCAAATTTCACATTGGACTAAATTGAGACATAAGGCTGGAAGTGTGAGTATTAGAAGTGTCTAAATAGAAAGAAAGTTAAAAGTATGAATAGTAGAAGTGTTTAAATAGGAAGAGGGTTAGAAGTATGAGTAGTAGAAGTGTTTAAATAGAAAGAGGGTTAGAAGTCTGAGTAGTAGAAGTGTTTAAATAGAAAGAAGGTTAGAAGTATGAGTAGTAGAAGTGTTTAAACAGGAAGATGGTTAGAAGTATGAGTAGTAGAAGTGTTTAAATAGGAAGATGGTTAGAAGTGTGAGTAGTAGAAGTGTTTAAATAGGAAGAAGGTTAGAAGTGTGAGTAGTAGAAGTGTTTAAATAGGAAGAAGGTTAGAAGTATGAGTAGTAGAAGTGTTTAAATAGGAAGAAGGTTAGAAGTATGAGTAGTAGAAGCGTTTAAATAGGAAGAAGGTTAGAAGTATGAGTAGTAGAAGTGTTTAAATAGGAAGAAGGTTAGAAGTATGAGTAGTAGAAGTGTTTAAATAGGAAGAGGGTTAGAAGTATGAGTAGTAGAAGTGTTTAAATAGAAAGAGGGTTAGAAGTCTGAGTAGTAGAAGTGTTTAAATAGGAAGATGGTTAGAAGTGTGAGTAGTAGAAGTGTTTAAATAGAAAGAGGGTTAGAAGTCTGAGTAGTAGAAGTGTTTAAATAGGAAGAAGGTTAGAAGTATGAGTAGTAGAAGTGTTTAAATAGGAAGAAGGTTAGAAGTATGAGTAGTAGAAGTGTTTAAATAGGAAGAGGGTTAGAAGTATGAGTAGTAGAAGTGTTTAAATAGGAAGAAGGTTAGAAGTATGAGTAGTAGAAGTGTTTAAATAGGAAGAAGGTTAGAAGTATGAGTAGTAGAAGTGTTTAAATAGTAAGAAGGTTAGAAGTATGAGTCGTACAAGTGTTTAAATAGGAAGAAGGTTAGAAGTGTGCGTAGTAGAAGTGTCTAAATAGAAAGAAAGTTAAAAGTATGAATAGTAGAAGTGTTTAAATAGGAAGAAGGTTAGAAGTATGAGTAGTAGAAGTGTTTAAATAGAAAGAGGGTTAGAAGTATGAGTAGTGGAATTGTTTAAATAGGAAGAAGGTTAGAAGTATGAGTAGTAGAAGTGTTTAAATAGGAAGAAGGTTAGAAGTATGAGTAGTAGAAGTGTTTAAATAGGAAGAGGGTTAGAAGTATGAGTAGTAGAAGTGTTTAAATAGGAAGAAGGTTAGAAGTATGAGTAGTAGAAGTGTTTAAATAGGAAGAATGTTAGAAGTATGAGTAGTAGAAGTGTTTAAATAGGAAGAAGGTTAGAAGTATGAATAGTAGAAGTGTTTAAATAGGAAGAAGGTTAGAAGTATGAGTAGTAGAAGTGTTTAAATAGGAAGAAGGTTAGAAGTATGAGTAGTAGAAGTGTTTAAATAGGAAAAAGGTTAGAAGTATGAGTAGTAGAAGTGTTTAAATAGGAAGAGGGTTAGAAGTATGAGTAGTAGAAGTGTTTAAATAAAAAGAAGGTTAGAAGTGTGAGTAGTAGAAGTGTTTAAATAGGAAGAATGTTAGAAGTATGAGTAGTAGAAGTGTTTAAATAAGAAGAAGGTTAGAAGTATGAGTAGTAGAAGTGTTTAAATAGGAAGATGGTTAGAAGTGTGAGTAGTGGAAGTGTTTAAATAGGAAGATGGTTAGAAGTGTGAGTAGTGGAAGTGTTTAAATAGGAAGAAGGTTAGAAGTATGAGTAGTAGAAGTGTTTAAATAAGAAGAGGGTTAGAAGTATGAGTAGTAGAAGTGTTTAAACAGGAAGATGGTTAGAAGTATGAGTAGTAGAAGTGTTTAAATAGGAAGAAGGTTAGAAGTATGAGTAGTAGAAGTGTTTAAATAGGAAGATGGTTAGAAGTATGAGTAGTAGAAGTGTTTAAACAGGAAGAGGGTTAGAAGTATGAGTAGTGGAAGTGTTTAAATAGGAAGAAGGTTAGAAGTATGAGTAGTAGAAGTGTTTAAATAGGAAGAATGTTAGAAGTATGAGTAGTAGAAGTGTTTAAATAAGAAGAAGGTTAGAAGTATGAGTAGTAGAAGTGTTTAAATAGGAAGAAGGTTAGAAGTATGAGTAGTAGAAGTGTTTAAATAGGAAGAAGGTTAGAAGTATGAATAGTAGAAGTGTTTAAATAGGAAGAAGGTTAGAAGTATGAGTAGTAGAAGTGTTTAAATAGGAAGAGGGTTAGAAGTATGAGTAGTAGAAGTGTTTAAATAGGAAGATGGTTAGAAGTATGAGTAGTAGAAGTGTTTAAATAGGAAGATGGTTAGAAGTATGAGTAGTAGAAGTGTTTAAATAGGAAGATGGTTAGAAGTATGAGTAGTGGAAGTGTTTAAATAGGAAAAAGGTTAGAAGTATGAGTAGTAGAAGTGTTTAAATAAGAAGAAGGTTAGAAGTATGAGTAGTAGAAGTGTTTAAATAGGAAGAAGGTTAGAAGTCTGAGTAGTAGAAGTGTTTAAATAGGAAGAAGGTTAGAAGTCTGAGTAGTAGAAGTGTTTAAATAGGAAAAAGGTAAGAAGTATGAGTAGTAGAAGTGTTTAAATAGGAAGAAGGTTAGAAGTATGAGTAGTAGAAGTGTTTAAATAGGAAGATGGTTAGAAGTATGAGTAGTAGAAGTGTTTAAATAGGAAGATGGTTAGAAGTATGAGTAGTAGAAGTGTTTAAATAGGAAGATGGTTAGAAGTATGAGTAGTAGAAGTGTTTAAATAGGAAGATGGTTAGAAGTATGAGTAGTAGAAGTGTTTAAATAGGAAGATGGTTAGAAGTATGAGTAGTAGAAGTGTTTAAATAGGAAGAGGGTTAGAAGTATGAGTAGTAGAAGTGTTTAAATAGGAAGAAGGTTAGAAGTATGAGTAGTAGGAGTGTTTAAATAGGAAGATGGTTAGAAGTATGAGTAGTGGAAGTGTTTAAATAGGAAAAAGGTTAGAAGTATGAGTAGTAGAAGTGTTTAAATAAGAAGAAGGTTAGAAGTATGAGTAGTAGAAGTGTTTAAATAGGAAGAAGGTTAGAAGTCTGAGTAGTAGAAGTGTTTAAATAGGAAGAAGGTTAGAAGTCTGAGTAGTAGAAGTGTTTAAATAGGAAAAAGGTTAGAAGTATGAGTAGTAGAAGCGTTTAAATAGGAAGAAGGTTAGAAGTATGAGTAGTAGAAGTGTTTAAATAGGAAGATGGTTAGAAGTATGAGTAGTAGAAGTGTTTAAATAGGAAGATGGTTAGAAGTGTGAGTAGTGGAAGTGTTTAAATAGGAAGATGGTTAGAAGTGTGAGTAGTGGAAGTGTTTAAATAGGAAGAAGGTTAGAAGTATGAGTAGTAGAAGTGTTTAAATAAGAAGAGGGTTAGAAGTATGAGTAGTAGAAGTGTTTAAACAGGAAGATGGTTAGAAGTCTGAGTAGTAGAAGTGTTTAAATAGGAAGATGGTTAGAAGTATGAGTAGTAGAAGTGTTTAAATAGGAAGAGGGTTAGAAGTATGAGTAGTAGAAGTGTTTAAATAGGAAGATGGTTAGAAGTGTGAGTAGTGGAAGTGTTTAAATAGGAAGATGGTTAGAAGTGTGAGTAGTGGAAGTGTTTAAATAGGAAGAAGGTTAGAAGTATGAGTAGTAGAAGTGTTTAAATAGGAAGAAGGTTAGAAGTATGAGTAGTAGAAGTGTTTAAATAGGAAGAAGGTTAGAAGTATGAATAGTAGAAGTGTTTAAATAGGAAGAAGGTTAGAAGTATGAGTAGTAGAAGTGTTTAAATAGGAAGAGGGTTAGAAGTATGAGTAGTAGAAGTGTTTAAATAGGAAGATGGTTAGAAGTATGAGTAGTAGAAGTGTTTAAATAGGAAGATGGTTAGAAGTATGAGTAGTAGAAGTGTTTAAATAGGAAGATGGTTAGAAGTATGAGTAGTGGAAGTGTTTAAATAGGAAAAAGGTTAGAAGTATGAGTAGTAGAAGTGTTTAAATAAGAAGAAGGTTAGAAGTATGAGTAGTAGAAGTGTTTAAATAGGAAGAAGGTTAGAAGTCTGAGTAGTAGAAGTGTTTAAATAGGAAGAAGGTTAGAAGTCTGAGTAGTAGAAGTGTTTAAATAGGAAAAAGGTTAGAAGTATGAGTAGTAGAAGCGTTTAAATAGGAAGAAGGTTAGAAGTATGAGTAGTAGAAGTGTTTAAATAGGAAGATGGTTAGAAGTATGAGTAGTAGAAGTGTTTAAATAGGAAGATGGTTAGAAGTGTGAGTAGTGGAAGTGTTTAAATAGGAAGATGGTTAGAAGTGTGAGTAGTGGAAGTGTTTAAATAGGAAGAAGGTTAGAAGTATGAGTAGTAGAAGTGTTTAAATAAGAAGAGGGTTAGAAGTATGAGTAGTAGAAGTGTTTAAACAGGAAGATGGTTAGAAGTCTGAGTAGTAGAAGTGTTTAAATAGGAAGATGGTTAGAAGTATGAGTAGTAGAAGTGTTTAAATAGGAAGAGGGTTAGAAGTATGAGTAGTAGAAGTGTTTAAATAGGAAGATGGTTAGAAGTGTGAGTAGTGGAAGTGTTTAAATAGGAAGATGGTTAGAAGTGTGAGTAGTGGAAGTGTTTAAATAGGAAGAAGGTTAGAAGTATGAGTAGTAGAAGTGTTTAAATAAGAAGAGGGTTAGAAGTATGAGTAGTAGAAGTGTTTAAACAGGAAGATGGTTAGAAGTATGAGTAGTAGAAGTGTTTAAATAGGAAGATGGTTAGAAGTGTGAGTAGTAGAAGTGTTTAAATAGGAAGAAGGTTAGAAGTCTGAGTAGTAGAAGTGTTTAAATAGGAAGAATGTTAGAAGTATGAGTAGTGGAAGTGTTTAAATAGGAAGAAGATTAGAAGTATGAGTAGTAGAAGTGTTTAAATAGGAAGATGGTTAGAAGTGTGAGTAGTAGAAGTGTTTAAATAGGAAGAAGGTTAGAAGTATGAGTAGTGGAAGTGTTTAAATAAAAAGAGGGTTAGAAGTATGAGTAGTAGAAGTGTTTAAATAAGAAGAGGGTTAGAAGTATGAGCAGTAGAAGTGTTTAAATAGGAAGAAGGTTAGAAGTATGAGTAGTAGAAGTGTTTAAATAGGAAGAGGGTTAGAAGTATGAGTAGTAGAAGTGTTTAAATAGGAAGAATGTTAGAAGTATGAGTAGTAGAAGTGTTTAAATAAGAAGAAGGTTAGAAGTATGAGTAGTAGAAGTGTTTAAACAGGAAGATGGTTAGAAGTGTGAGTAGTAGAAGTGTTTAAATAGGAAGAAGGTTAGAAGTATGAGTAGTGGAAGTGTTTAAATAAAAAGAGGGTTAGAAGTATGAGTAGTAGAAGTGTTTAAATAAGAAGAGGGTTAGAAGTGTGAGTAGTGGAAGTGTTTAAATAGGAAGAAGGTTAGAAGTATGAGTAGTAGAAGTGTTTAAATAAGAAGAGGGTTAGAAGTATGAGTAGTAGAAGTGTTTAAACAGGAAGATGGTTAGAAGTATGAGTAGTAGAAGTGTTTAAATAGGAAGATGGTTAGAAGTGTGAGTAGTAGAAGTGTTTAAATAGGAAGAAGGTTAGAAGTCTGAGTAGTAGAAGTGTTTAAATAGGAAGATGGTTAGAAGTGTGAGTAGTGGAAGTGTTTAAATAGGAAGAAGGTTAGAAGTATGAGTAGTAGAAGTGTTTAAATAAGAAGAGGGTTAGAAGTATGAGTAGTAGAAGTGTTTAAACAGGAAGATGGTTAGAAGTATGAGTAGTGGAAGTGTTTAAATAAAAAGAGGGTTAGAAGTATGAGTAGTAGAAGTGTTTAAATAAGAAGAGGGTTAGAAGTATGAGCAGTAGAAGTGTTTAAATAGGAAGAAGGTTAGAAGTATGAGTAGTAGAAGTGTTTAAATAGAAAGAGGGTTAGAAGTCTGAGTAGTAGAAGTGTTTAAATAGGAAGAAGGTTAGAAGTATGAGTAGTAGAAGTGTTTAAATAAGAAGAGGGTTAGAAGTATGAGTAGTAGAAGTGTTTAAACAGGAAGATGGTTAGAAGTATGAGTAGTAGAAGTGTTTAAATAGGAAGATGGTTAGAAGTGTGAGTAGTAAAAGTGTTTAAATAGGAAGAAGGTTAGAAGTATGAGTAGTAGAAGTGTTTAAATAAGAAGAGGGTTAGAAGTATGAGTAGTAGAAGTGTTTAAACAGGAAGATGGTTAGAAGTATGAGTAGTAGAAGTGTTTAAATAGGAAGATGGTTAGAAGTCTGAGTAGTAGAAGTGTTTAAATAGGAAGAAGGTTAGAAGTATGAGTAGTAGAAGTGTTTAAATAAGAAGAAGGTAAGGAGTATGAGTAGTAGAAGTGTTTAAATAGAAAGAGGGTTAGAAGTATGAATAGTAGAGGTGTTTAAATAGGAAGAGGGTTAGGAGTATGAGTAGTAGAAGTGTTTAAATAGGAAGAAGGTTAGAAGTATGAGTAGTAGAAGTGTTTAAATAAGAAGAGGGTTAGAAGTATGAGTAGTAGAAGTGTTTAAATAGGAAGAGGGTTAGAAGTATGAGTAGTAGAAGTGTTTAAATAGGAAGAAGGTTAGAAGTATGAGTAGTAGAAGTGTTTAAATAAGAAGAAGGTTAGAAGTATGAGTAGTAGAAGTGTTTAAATAGGAAGAAGGTTAGAAGTATGAGTAGTAGAAGTGTTTAAATAAGAAGAAGGTTAGAAGTATGAGTAGTAGAAGTGTTTAAATAAAAAGAGGGTTAGAAGTATGAATAGTAGAAGTGTTTAAATAGGAAGAAGGTTAGAAGTATGAGTAGTAGAAGTGTTTAAATAAGAAGAAGGTTAGAAGTATGAGTAGTGGAAGTGTTTAAATAGGAAGAGGGTTAGAAGTATGAATAGTAGAAGTGTTTAAATAGGAAGAAGGTTAGAAGTATGAGTAGTAGAAGTGTTTAAACAGGAAGATGGTTAGAAGTATGAGTAGTAGAAGTGTTTAAATAGGAAGATGGTTAGAAGTATGAGTAGTAGAAGTGTTTAAATAAGAAGAAGGTTAGAAGTATGAGTAGTAGAAGTGTTTAAATAGGAAGAATGTTAGAAGTCTGAGTAGTAGAAGTGTTTAAATAGGAAGAAGGTTAGAAGTATGAGTAGTAGAAGTGTTTAAATAGGAAGAATGTTAGAAGTATGAGTAATAGAAGTGTTTAAATAGGAAGAAGGTTAGAAGTGTGAGTAGTAGAAGTGTTTAAATAGGAAGAATGTTAGAAGTATGAGTAGTAGAAGTGTTTAAATAGGAAGAATGTTAGAAGTATGAGTAGTAGAAGTGTTTAAATAAGAAGAAGGTTAGAAGTATGAGTAGTAGAAGTGTTTAAATAGGAAGAATGTTAGAAGTATGAGTAGTAGAAGTGTTTAAATAGGAAGAATGTTAGAAGTATGAGTAGTAGAAGTGTTTAAATAAGAAGAAGGTTAGAAGTATGAGTAGTAGAAGTGTTTAAATAGGAAGAAGGTTAGAAGTGTGAGTAGTAGAAGTGTTTAAATAGGAAGAATGTTAGAAGTATGAGTAGTAGAAGTGTTTAAATAGGAAGAACGTTAGAAGTATGAGTAGTAGAAGTGTTTAAATAAGAAGAAGGTTAGAAGTATGAGTAGTAGAAGTGTTTAAATAGGAAGAATGTTAGAAGTATGAGTAGTAGAAGTGTTTAAATAGGAAGAATGTTAGAAGTATGAGTAGTAGAAGTGTTTAAATAAGAAGAAGGTTAGAAGTATGAGTAGTAGAAGTGTTTAAATAGGAAGAGGGTTAGAAGTATGAGTAGTAGAAGTGTTTAAATAGGAAGAAGGTTAGGAGTATGAGTAGTAGAAGTGTTTAAATAGGAAGAATGTTAGAAGTATGAGTAGTAGAAGTGTTTAAATAAGAAGAAGGTTAGAAGTATGAGTAGTAGAAGTGTTTAAATAGGAAGAGGGTTAGAAGTATGAGTAGTAGAAGTGTTTAAATAGGAAGAATGTTAGAAGTATGAGTAGTAGAAGTGTTTAAATAGGAAGAAGGTTAGAAGTATGAGTAGTAGAAGTGTTTAAATAGGAAGAATGTTAGAAGTATGAGTAGTAGAAGTGTTTAAATAAGAAGAAGGTTAGAAGTATGAGTAGTAGAAGTGTTTAAATAGGAAGAGGGTTAGAAGTATGAGTAGTAGAAGTGTTTAAATAGGAAGAAGGTTAGGAGTATGAGTAGTAGAAGTGTTTAAATAAAAAGAGGGTTAGAAGTATGAATAGTAGAAGTGTTTAAATAGGAAGAATGTTAGAAGTATGAGTAGTAGAAGTGTTTAAATAGGAAAAATGTTAGAAGTATGAGTAGTAGAAGTGTTTAAATAAGAAGAAGGTTAGAAGTATGAGTAGTAGAAGTGTTTAAATAAGAAGAAGGTTAGAAGTATGAGTAGTAGAAGTGTTTAAATAGGAAGAATGTTAGAAGTATGAGTAGTAGAAGTGTTTAAATAGGAAGAAGGTTAGAAGTATGAGTAGTAGAAGTGTTTAAATAGGAAGAATGTTAGAAGTATGAGTAGTAGAAGTGTTTAAATAGGAAGAATGTTAGAAGTATGAGTAGTAGAAGTGTTTAAATAAGAAGAAGGTTAGAAGTATGAGTAGTAGAAGTGTTTAAATAGGAAGAGGGTTAGAAGTATGAGTAGTAGAAGTGTTTAAATAGGAAGAAGGTTAGGAGTATGAGTAGTAGAAGTGTTTAAATAAAAAGAGGGTTAGAAGTATGAATAGTAGAAGTGTTTAAATAGGAAGAAGGTTAGAAGTATGAGTAGTAGAAGTGTTTAAATAAGAAGAGGGTTAGAAGTATGAGTAGTAGAAGTGTTTAAACAGGAAGATGGTTAGAAGTATGAGTAGTAGAAGTGTTTAAATAGGAAGATGGTTAGAAGTGTGAGTAGTAGAAGTGTTTAAATAGGAAGAAGGTTAGAAGTATGAGTAGTAGAAGTGTTTAAATAGGAAGAAGGTTAGAAGTATGAGTAGTAGAAGTGTTTAAATAGGAAGAATGTTAGAAGTATGAGTAGTGGAAGTGTTTAAATAGGAAGAAGGTTAGAAGTATGAGTAGTAGAAGTGTTTAAATAGGAAGAAGGTTAGAAGTATGAGTAGTAGAAGTGTTTAAACAGGAAGATGGTTAGAAGTATGAGTAGTAGAAGTGTTTAAATAGGAAGATGGTTAGAAGTGTGAGTAGTAGAAGTGTTTAAATAGGAAGAAGGTTAGAAGTATGAGTAGTAGAAGTGTTTAAATAAGAAGAGGGTTAGAAGTATGAGTAGTGGAAGTGTTTAAATAGGAAGATGGTTAGAAGTGTGAGTAGTGGAAGTGTTTAAATAGGAAGAAGGTTAGAAGTATGAGTAGTAAAAGTGTTTAAACAGGAAAAAGGTAAGAAGTATGAGTAGTAGAAGTGTTTAAATAAAAAGAGGGTTAGAAGTCTGAGTAGTAGAAGTGTTTAAATAGGAAGAGGGTTAGAAGTATGAGTAGTGAAAGTATTCAAATAGGAAGAAGGTTAGAAGTATGAGTAGTAGAAGTGTTTAAATAGGAAGAAGGTTAGAAGTATGAGCAGTAGAAGTGTTTAAATAGGAAGAGGGTTAGAAGTATGAGTAGTGGAAGTGTTTAAATAAGAAAAAGGTTAGAAGTATGAGTAGTCTAGGTGTTTAAATAGGAAGAAGGTTAGAAGTATGAGTAGTAGAAGTGTTTAAATAGGAAAAAGGTAAGAAGTATGAGTAGTAGAAGTGTTTAAATAGGAAGAAGGTTAGAAGTATGAGTAGTAGAAGTGTTTAAATAAAAAGAAGGTTAGAAGTATGAGTAGTAGAAGTGTTTAAACAGGAAGATGGTTAGAAGTATGAGTAGTAGAAGTGTTTAAATAGGAAGATGGTTAGAAGTATGAGTAGTAGAAGTGTTTAAATAAGAAGAAGGTTAGAAGTATGAGTAGTAGAAGTGTTTAAATAGGAAGAATGTTAGAAGTCTGAGTAGTAGAAGTGTTTAAATAGGAAGAAGGTTAGAAGTATGAGTAGTAGAAGTGTTTAAATAGGAAGAATGTTAGAAGTATGAGTAATAGAAGTGTTTAAATAGGAAGAAGGTTAGAAGTGTGAGTAGTAGAAGTGTTTAAATAGGAAGAATGTTAGAAGTATGAGTAGTAGAAGTGTTTAAATAGGAAGAATGTTAGAAGTATGAGTAGTAGAAGTGTTTAAATAAGAAGAAGGTTAGAAGTATGAGTAGTAGAAGTGTTTAAATAGGAAGAATGTTAGAAGTATGAGTAGTAGAAGTGTTTAAATAGGAAGAATGTTAGAAGTATGAGTAGTAGAAGTGTTTAAATAAGAAGAAGGTTAGAAGTATGAGTAGTAGAAGTGTTTAAATAGGAAGAAGGTTAGAAGTGTGAGTAGTAGAAGTGTTTAAATAGGAAGAATGTTAGAAGTATGAGTAGTAGAAGTGTTTAAATAGGAAGAACGTTAGAAGTATGAGTAGTAGAAGTGTTTAAATAAGAAGAAGGTTAGAAGTATGAGTAGTAGAAGTGTTTAAATAGGAAGAATGTTAGAAGTATGAGTAGTAGAAGTGTTTAAATAGGAAGAATGTTAGAAGTATGAGTAGTAGAAGTGTTTAAATAAGAAGAAGGTTAGAAGTATGAGTAGTAGAAGTGTTTAAATAGGAAGAGGGTTAGAAGTATGAGTAGTAGAAGTGTTTAAATAGGAAGAAGGTTAGGAGTATGAGTAGTAGAAGTGTTTAAATAGGAAGAATGTTAGAAGTATGAGTAGTAGAAGTGTTTAAATAAGAAGAAGGTTAGAAGTATGAGTAGTAGAAGTGTTTAAATAGGAAGAGGGTTAGAAGTATGAGTAGTAGAAGTGTTTAAATAGGAAGAATGTTAGAAGTATGAGTAGTAGAAGTGTTTAAATAGGAAGAAGGTTAGAAGTATGAGTAGTAGAAGTGTTTAAATAGGAAGAATGTTAGAAGTATGAGTAGTAGAAGTGTTTAAATAAGAAGAAGGTTAGAAGTATGAGTAGTAGAAGTGTTTAAATAGGAAGAGGGTTAGAAGTATGAGTAGTAGAAGTGTTTAAATAGGAAGAAGGTTAGGAGTATGAGTAGTAGAAGTGTTTAAATAAAAAGAGGGTTAGAAGTATGAATAGTAGAAGTGTTTAAATAGGAAGAATGTTAGAAGTATGAGTAGTAGAAGTGTTTAAATAGGAAAAATGTTAGAAGTATGAGTAGTAGAAGTGTTTAAATAAGAAGAAGGTTAGAAGTATGAGTAGTAGAAGTGTTTAAATAAGAAGAAGGTTAGAAGTATGAGTAGTAGAAGTGTTTAAATAGGAAGAATGTTAGAAGTATGAGTAGTAGAAGTGTTTAAATAGGAAGAAGGTTAGAAGTATGAGTAGTAGAAGTGTTTAAATAGGAAGAATGTTAGAAGTATGAGTAGTAGAAGTGTTTAAATAGGAAGAATGTTAGAAGTATGAGTAGTAGAAGTGTTTAAATAAGAAGAAGGTTAGAAGTATGAGTAGTAGAAGTGTTTAAATAGGAAGAGGGTTAGAAGTATGAGTAGTAGAAGTGTTTAAATAGGAAGAAGGTTAGGAGTATGAGTAGTAGAAGTGTTTAAATAAAAAGAGGGTTAGAAGTATGAATAGTAGAAGTGTTTAAATAGGAAGAAGGTTAGAAGTATGAGTAGTAGAAGTGTTTAAATAAGAAGAGGGTTAGAAGTATGAGTAGTAGAAGTGTTTAAACAGGAAGATGGTTAGAAGTATGAGTAGTAGAAGTGTTTAAATAGGAAGATGGTTAGAAGTGTGAGTAGTAGAAGTGTTTAAATAGGAAGAAGGTTAGAAGTATGAGTAGTAGAAGTGTTTAAATAGGAAGAAGGTTAGAAGTATGAGTAGTAGAAGTGTTTAAATAGGAAGAATGTTAGAAGTATGAGTAGTGGAAGTGTTTAAATAGGAAGAAGGTTAGAAGTATGAGTAGTAGAAGTGTTTAAATAGGAAGAAGGTTAGAAGTATGAGTAGTAGAAGTGTTTAAACAGGAAGATGGTTAGAAGTATGAGTAGTAGAAGTGTTTAAATAGGAAGATGGTTAGAAGTGTGAGTAGTAGAAGTGTTTAAATAGGAAGAAGGTTAGAAGTATGAGTAGTAGAAGTGTTTAAATAAGAAGAGGGTTAGAAGTATGAGTAGTGGAAGTGTTTAAATAGGAAGATGGTTAGAAGTGTGAGTAGTGGAAGTGTTTAAATAGGAAGAAGGTTAGAAGTATGAGTAGTAAAAGTGTTTAAACAGGAAAAAGGTAAGAAGTATGAGTAGTAGAAGTGTTTAAATAAAAAGAGGGTTAGAAGTCTGAGTAGTAGAAGTGTTTAAATAGGAAGAGGGTTAGAAGTATGAGTAGTGAAAGTATTCAAATAGGAAGAAGGTTAGAAGTATGAGTAGTAGAAGTGTTTAAATAGGAAGAAGGTTAGAAGTATGAGCAGTAGAAGTGTTTAAATAGGAAGAGGGTTAGAAGTATGAGTAGTGGAAGTGTTTAAATAAGAAAAAGGTTAGAAGTATGAGTAGTCTAGGTGTTTAAATAGGAAGAAGGTTAGAAGTATGAGTAGTAGAAGTGTTTAAATAGGAAAAAGGTAAGAAGTATGAGTAGTAGAAGTGTTTAAATAGGAAGAAGGTTAGAAGTATGAGTAGTAGAAGTGTTTAAATAAAAAGAGGGTTAGAAGTCTGAGTAGTAGAAGTGTTTAAATAGGAAGAAGGTTAGAAGTATGAGTAGTAGAAGTGTTTAAATAGGAAGAAGGTTAGAAGTATGAGCAGTAGAAGTGTTTAAATAAGAAGAGGGTTAGAAGTATGAGTAGTAGAAGTGTTTAAATAGGAAGAGGGTTAGAAGTATGAGTAGTAGAAGTGTTTAAATAGGAAGATGGTTAGAAGTATGAGTAGTAGAAGTGTTTAAATAGGAAGAAGGTTAGAAGTATGAGTAGTAGAAGTGTTTAAACAGGAAGATGGTTAGAAGTATGAGTAGTAAAAGTGTTTAAATAGGAAGATGGTTAGAAGTCTGAGTAGTAGAAGTGTTTAAATAGGAAAAAGGTAAGAAGTATGAGTAGTAGAAGTGTTTAAATAGGAAGAAGGTTAGAAGTATGAGTAGTAGAAGTGTTTAGATAAAAAGAGGGTTAGAAGTCTGAGTAGTAGAAGTGTTTAAATAGGAAGTAGCTTAGAAGTATGAGTAGTAGAAGTGTTTAAATAAGAAGAAGGTTAGAAGTATGAGTAGTAGAAGTGTTTAAATAAAAAGAGGGTTAGAAGTATGAGTAGTAGAAGTGTTTAAATAGGAAGAGGGTTAGAAGTATGAGTAGTAGAAGTGTTTAAATAAGAAGAAGGTTAGAAGTATGAGTAGTAGAAGTGTTTAAATAGGAAAAAGGTAAGAAGTATGAGTAGTAGAAGTGTTTAAATAGGAAGAAGGTTAGAAGTATGAGTAGTAGAAGTGTTTAGATAAAAAGAGGGTTAGAAGTCTGAGTAGTAGAAGTGTTTAAATAGGAAGTAGCTTAGAAGTATGAGTAGTAGAAGTGTTTAAATAAGAAGAAGGTTAGAAGTATGAGTAGTAGAAGTGTTTAAATAAAAAGAGGGTTAGAAGTATGAGTAGTAGAAGTGTTTAAACAGGAAGATGGTTAGAAGTATGAGTAGTAGAAGTGTTTAAATAGGAAAAAGGTAAGAAGTATGAGTAGTAGAAGTGTTTAAATAAGAAGAAGGTTAGAAGTATGAGTAGTAGAAGTGTTTAAATAGGAAAAAGGTAAGAAGTATGAGTAGTAGAAGTGTTTAAATAGGAAGATGGTTAGAAGTATGAGTAGTAGAAGTGTTTAAATAGGAAGAGGGTTAGAAGTATGAGTAGTAGAAGTGTTTAAATAGGAAAAAGGTAAGAAGTATGAGTAGTAGAAGTGTTTAAATAGGAAAAAGGTTAGAAGTATGAGTAGTAGAAGTGTTTAAATAGGAAGAGGGTTAGAAGTATGAGTAGTAGAAGTGTTTAAATAAGAAGAAGGTTAGAAGTATGAGTAGTAGAAGTGTTTAAATAGGAAAAAGGTAAGAAGTATGAGTAGTAGAAGTGTTTAAATAGGAAGATGGTTAGAAGTATGAGTAGTAGAAGTGTTTAAATAGGAAGAGGGTTAGAAGTATGAGTAGTAGAAGTGTTTAAACAGGAAGAAGGTTAGAAGTATGAGTAGTAGAAGTGTTTAAATAGGAAGAAGGTTAGAAGTATGAGTAGTAGAAGTGTTTAGATAAAAAGAGGGTTAGAAGTCTGAGTAGTAGAAGTGTTTAAATAGGAAGTAGCTTAGAAGTATGAGTAGTAGAAGTGTTTAAATAAGAAGAAGGTTAGAAGTATGAGTAGTAGAAGTGTTTAAATAAAAAGAGGGTTAGAAGTATGAGTAGTAGAAGTGTTTAAATAGGAAGAGGGTTAGAAGTATGAGTAGTAGAAGTGTTTAAATAGGAAAAAGGTAAGAAGTATGAGTAGTAGAAGTGTTTAAATAGGAAGATGGTTAGAAGTATGAGTAGTAGAAGTGTTTAAATAGGAAGAGGGTTAGAAGTATGAGTAGTAGAAGTGTTTAAATAGGAAAAAGGTAAGAAGTATGAGTAGTAGAAGTGTTTAAATAGGAAGAAGGTTAGAAGTATGAGTAGTAGAAGTGTTTAAATAGGAAGAAGGTTAGAAGTATGAGTAGTAGAAGTGTTTAAATAAGAAGAGGGTTAGAAGTATGAATAGTAGAAGTGTTTAAATAGGAAGAAGGTTAGAAGTATGAGTAGTAGAAGTGTTTAAATAAGAAGAAGGTTAGAAGTATGAGTAGTAGAAGTGTTTAAATAAAAAGAGGGTTAGAAGTATGAATAGTAGAAGTGTTTAAATAGGAAGAAGGTTAGAAGTATGAGTAGTAGAAGTGTTTAAATAGGAAGAAGGTTAGAAGTATGAGTAGTAGAAGTGTTTAAATAGGAAAAAGGTAAGAAGTATGAGTAGTAGAAGTGTTTAAATAGGAAGAAAGTTAAAAGTATGAATAGTAGAAGTGTTTAAATAGGAAGATGGTTAGAAGTATGAGTAGTAGAAGTGTTTAAATAAGAAGAAGGTTAGAAGTATGAGTAGTAGAAGTGTTTAAATAGGAAGAGGGTTAGAAGTATGAGTAGTAGAAGTGTTTAAATAGGAAAAAGGTAAGAAGTATGAGTAGTAGAAGTGTTTAAATAGGAAGAGGGTTAGAAGTCTGAGTAGTAGAAGTGTTTAAATAGGAAGAAGGTTAGAAGTATGAGTAGTAGAAGTGTTTAAATAGGAAGAAGGTTAGAAGTATGAGTAGTAGAAGCGTTTAAATAGGAAGAAGGTTAGAAGTATGAGTAGTAGAAGTGTTTAAATAGGAAGAGGGTTAGAAGTCTGAGTAGTAGAAGTGTTTAAATAGGAAGAAGGTTAGAAGTATGAGTAGTAGAAGTGTTTAAATAGGAAGAAGGTTAGAAGTATGAGTAGTAGAAGCGTTTAAATAGGAAGAAGGTTAGAAGTATGAGTAGTAGAAGTGTTTAAATAGGAAGATGGTTAGAAGTATGAGTAGTAGAAGTGTTTAAATAGGAAGATGGTTAGAAGTATGAGTAGTAGAAGTGTTTAAATAGGAAGAGGGTTAGAAGTATGAGTAGTAGAAGTGTTTAGATAAAAAGAGGGTTAGAAGTCTGAGTAGTAGAAGTGTTTAAATAAGAAGAAGGTTAGAAGTATGAGTAGTAGAAGTGTTTAAATAAAAAGAGGGTTAGAAGTATGAGTAGTAGAAGTGTTTAAATAGGAAGAGGGTTAGAAGTATGAGTAGTAGAAGTGTTTAAATAGGAAAAAGGTAAGAAGTATGAGTAGTAGAAGTGTTTAAATAGGAAGAAGGTTAGAAGTATGAGTAGTAGAAGCGTTTAAATAGGAAGAAGGTTAGAAGTATGAGTAGTAGAAGTGTTTAAATAGGAAGATGGTTAGAAGTATGAGTAGTAGAAGTGTTTAAATAGGAAGATGGTTAGAAGTATGAGTAGTAGAAGTGTTTTAATAGGAAGAGGGTTAGAAGTATGAGTAGTAGAAGTGTTTAAATAGGAAAAAGGTAAGAAGTATGAGTAGTAGAAGTGTTTAAATAGGAAAAAGGTAAGAAGTATGAGTAGTAGAAGTGTTTAAATAAGAAGAGGGTTAGAAGTATGAGTAGTAGAAGTGTTTAAATAGGAAGAAGGTAAGGAGTATGAGTAGTAGAAGTGTTTAAATAGGAAGAAGGTAAGGAGTATGAGTAGTAGAAGTGTTTAAATAAAAAGAGGGTTAGAAGTATGAGTAGTAGAAGTGTTTAAATAAGAAGAAGGTTAGAAGTATGAGTAGTAGAAGTGTTTAAATAAAAAGAGGGTTAGAAGTATGAGTAGTAGAAGTGTTTAAATAGGAAGAAGGTTAGAAGTATGAGTAGTAGAAGTGTTTAAATAGGAAGATGGTTAGAAGTATGAGTAGTAGAAGTGTTTAAATAGGAAGAAGGTTAGAAGTCTGAGTAGTAGAAGTGTTTAAATAAAAAGAGGGTTAGAAGTATGAGTAGTAGAAGTGTTTAAATAAGAAGAAGGTTAGAAGTATGAGTAGTAGAAGTGTTTAAATAAAAAGAGGGTTAGAAGTATGAGTAGTAGAAGTGTTTAAATAAGAAGAAGGTTAGAAGTATGAGTAGTAGAAGTGTTTAAATAAAAAGAGGGTTAGAAGTATGAATAGTAGAAGTGTTTAAATAGGAAGAAGGTTAGAAGTATGAGTAGTAGAAGTGTTTAAATAAGAAGAAGGTTAGAAGTATGAGTAGTAGAAGTGTTTAAATAAAAAGAGGGTTAGAAGTATGAATAGTAGAAGTGTTTAAATAGGAAAAAGGTAAGAAGTATGAGTAGTAGAAGTGTTTAAATAGGAAGAAAGTTAAAAGTATGAATAGTAGAAGTGTTTAAATAGGAAGATGGTTAGAAGTATGAGTAGTAGAAGTGTTTAAATAAGAAGAAGGTTAGAAGTATGAGTAGTAGAAGTGTTTAAATAGGAAAAAGGTAAGAAGTATGAGTAGTAGAAGTGTTTAAATAGGAAGAAGGTTAGAAGTATGAGTAGTAGAAGTGTTTAAATAAGAAGAAGGTTAGAAGTATGAGTAGTAGAAGTGTTTAAATAAAAAGAGGGTTAGAAGTATGAATAGTAGAAGTGTTTAAATAGGAAGAAGGTTAGAAGTATGAGTAGTAGAAGTGTTTAAATAGGAAGAAGGTTAGAAGTATGAGTAGTAGAAGTGTTTAAATAGGAAAAAGGTAAGAAGTATGAGTAGTAGAAGTGTTTAAATAGAAAGAGGGTTAGAAGTATGAGTAGTATAAGTGTTTAAATAGGAAGAAGGTAAGAAGTATGAGTAGTAGAAGTGTTTAAATAAAAAGAGGGTTAGAAGTATGAGTAGTAGAAGTGTTTAAATAAAAAGAGGGTTAGAAGTCTGAGTAGTAGAAGTGTTTAAATAGGAAGAGGGTTAGAAGTATGAGTAGTAGAAGTGTTTAAATAGGAAGAAGGTTAGAAGTATGAGTAGTAGAAGTGTTTAAATAAAAAGAGGGTTAGAAGTATGAGTAGTAGAAGTGTTTAAATAAAAAGAGGGTTAGAAGTCTGAGTAGTAGAAGTGTTTAAATAGGAAGAGGGTTAGAAGTATGAGTAGTAGAAGTGTTTAAATAGGAAGAAGGTTAGAAGTATGAGCAGTAGAAGTGTTTAAATAGGAAGAAGGTTAGAAGTATGAGTAGTAGAAGTGTTTAAATAAAAAGAGGGTTAGAAGTATGAGTAGTAGAAGTGTTTAAATAGGAAGAAGGTTAGAAGTATGAGTAGTAGAAGTGTTTAAATAGGAAGAAGGTTAGAAGTATGAGCAGTAGAAGTGTTTAAATAGGAAGAAGGTTAGAAGTCTGAGTAGTAGAAGTGTTTAAATAGGAAGAAGGTTAGAAGTATGAGTAGTAGAAGTGTTTAAATAAAAAGAGGGTTAGAAGTATGAGTAGTAGAAGTGTTTAAATAAAAAGAGGGTTAGAAGTCTGAGTAGTAGAAGTGTTTAAATAGGAAGAGGGTTAGAAGTATGAGTAGTAGAAGTGTTTAAATAGGAAGAAGGTTAGAAGTATGAGTAGTAGAAGTGTTTAAATAGGAAAAAGGTTAGAAGTATGAGTAGTAGAAGTGTTTAAACAGGAAGATGGTTAGAAGTATGAGTAGTAGAAGTGTTTAAATAGGAAGAGGGTTAGAAGTATGAGTAGTAGAAGTGTTTAAACAGGAAGATGGTTAGAAGTATGAGTAGTAGAAGTGTTTAAATAGGAAGAGGGTTAGAAGTATGAGTAGTAGAAGTGTTTAAACAGGAAGATGGTTAGAAGTATGAGCAGTAGAAGTGTTTAAATAGGAAGAAGGTTAGAAGTCTGAGTAGTAGAAGTGTTTAAATAGGAAGAAGGTTAGAAGTATGAGTAGTAGAAGTGTTTAAATAAAAAGAGGGTTAGAAGTCTGAGTAGTAGAAGTGTTTAAATAGGAAGAGGGTTAGAAGTATGAGTAGTAGAAGTGTTTAAATAGGAAGAAGGTTAGAAGTATGAGTAGTAGAAGTGTTTAAATAGGAAAAAGGTAAGAAGTATGAGTAGTAGAAGTGTTTAAATAGGAAGAAGGTTAGAAGTATGAGTAGTAGAAGTGTTTAAATAGGAAGAAGGTTAGAAGTATGAGTAGTAGAAGTGTTTAAATAGGAAAAAGGTAAGAAGTATGAGTAGTAGAAGTGTTTAAATAGGAAGAAGGTTAGAAGTATGAGTAGTAGAAGTGTTTAAATAGGAAGAAGGTTAGAAGTATGAGTAGTAGAAGTGTTTAAATAGGAAGAGGGTTAGAAGTATGAGTAGTAGAAGTGTTTAAATAAGAAGAGGGTTAGAAGTATGAATAGTAGAAGTGTTTAAATAGGAAGAAGGTTAGAAGTATGAGTAGTAGAAGTGTTTAAATAAGAAGAAGGTTAGAAGTATGAGTAGTAGAAGTGTTTAAATAAAAAGAGGGTTAGAAGTATGAATAGTAGAAGTGTTTAAATAGGAAGAAGGTTAGAAGTATGAGTAGTAGAAGTGTTTAAATAGGAATAAGGTTAGGAGTATGAGTAGTAGAAGTGTTTAAATAAAAAGAGGGTTAGAAGTATGAATAGTAGAAGTGTTTAAATAGGAAGAAGGTTAGAAGTATGAGTAGTAGAAGTGTTTAAATAAGAAGAGGGTTAGAAGTATGAGTAGTAGAAGTGTTTAAACAGGAAGATGGTTAGAAGTATGAGTAGTAGAAGTGTTTAAATAGGAAGATGGTTAGAAGTGTGAGTAGTAGAAGTGTTTAAATAGGAAGAAGGTTAGAAGTATGAGTAGTAGAAGTGTTTAAATAGGAAGAAGGTTAGAAGTATGAGTAGTAGAAGTGTTTAAATAGGAAGAATGTTAGAAGTATGAGTAGTGGAAGTGTTTAAATAGGAAGAAGGTTAGAAGTATGAGTAGTAGAAGTGTTTAAATAGGAAGAAGGTTAGAAGTATGAGTAGTAGAAGTGTTTAAACAGGAAGATGGTTAGAAGTATGAGTAGTAGAAGTGTTTAAATAGGAAGATGGTTAGAAGTGTGAGTAGTAGAAGTGTTTAAATAGGAAGAAGGTTAGAAGTATGAGTAGTAGAAGTGTTTAAATAAGAAGAGGGTTAGAAGTATGAGTAGTGGAAGTGTTTAAATAGGAAGATGGTTAGAAGTGTGAGTAGTGGAAGTGTTTAAATAGGAAGAAGGTTAGAAGTATGAGTAGTAAAAGTGTTTAAACAGGAAAAAGGTAAGAAGTATGAGTAGTAGAAGTGTTTAAATAAAAAGAGGGTTAGAAGTCTGAGTAGTAGAAGTGTTTAAATAGGAAGAGGGTTAGAAGTATGAGTAGTGAAAGTATTCAAATAGGAAGAAGGTTAGAAGTATGAGTAGTAGAAGTGTTTAAATAGGAAGAAGGTTAGAAGTATGAGCAGTAGAAGTGTTTAAATAGGAAGAGGGTTAGAAGTATGAGTAGTGGAAGTGTTTAAATAAGAAAAAGGTTAGAAGTATGAGTAGTCTAGGTGTTTAAATAGGAAGAAGGTTAGAAGTATGAGTAGTAGAAGTGTTTAAATAGGAAAAAGGTAAGAAGTATGAGTAGTAGAAGTGTTTAAATAGGAAGAAGGTTAGAAGTATGAGTAGTAGAAGTGTTTAAATAAAAAGAGGGTTAGAAGTCTGAGTAGTAGAAGTGTTTAAATAGGAAGAAGGTTAGAAGTATGAGTAGTAGAAGTGTTTAAATAGGAAGAAGGTTAGAAGTATGAGCAGTAGAAGTGTTTAAATAAGAAGAGGGTTAGAAGTATGAGTAGTAGAAGTGTTTAAATAGGAAGAGGGTTAGAAGTATGAGTAGTAGAAGTGTTTAAATAGGAAGATGGTTAGAAGTATGAGTAGTAGAAGTGTTTAAATAGGAAGAAGGTTAGAAGTATGAGTAGTAGAAGTGTTTAAACAGGAAGATGGTTAGAAGTATGAGTAGTAAAAGTGTTTAAATAGGAAGATGGTTAGAAGTCTGAGTAGTAGAAGTGTTTAAATAGGAAAAAGGTAAGAAGTATGAGTAGTAGAAGTGTTTAAATAGGAAGAAGGTTAGAAGTATGAGTAGTAGAAGTGTTTAGATAAAAAGAGGGTTAGAAGTCTGAGTAGTAGAAGTGTTTAAATAGGAAGTAGCTTAGAAGTATGAGTAGTAGAAGTGTTTAAATAAGAAGAAGGTTAGAAGTATGAGTAGTAGAAGTGTTTAAATAAAAAGAGGGTTAGAAGTATGAGTAGTAGAAGTGTTTAAATAGGAAGAGGGTTAGAAGTATGAGTAGTAGAAGTGTTTAAATAAGAAGAAGGTTAGAAGTATGAGTAGTAGAAGTGTTTAAATAGGAAAAAGGTAAGAAGTATGAGTAGTAGAAGTGTTTAAATAGGAAGAAGGTTAGAAGTATGAGTAGTAGAAGTGTTTAGATAAAAAGAGGGTTAGAAGTCTGAGTAGTAGAAGTGTTTAAATAGGAAGTAGCTTAGAAGTATGAGTAGTAGAAGTGTTTAAATAAGAAGAAGGTTAGAAGTATGAGTAGTAGAAGTGTTTAAATAAAAAGAGGGTTAGAAGTATGAGTAGTAGAAGTGTTTAAACAGGAAGATGGTTAGAAGTATGAGTAGTAGAAGTGTTTAAATAGGAAAAAGGTAAGAAGTATGAGTAGTAGAAGTGTTTAAATAAGAAGAAGGTTAGAAGTATGAGTAGTAGAAGTGTTTAAATAGGAAAAAGGTAAGAAGTATGAGTAGTAGAAGTGTTTAAATAGGAAGATGGTTAGAAGTATGAGTAGTAGAAGTGTTTAAATAGGAAGAGGGTTAGAAGTATGAGTAGTAGAAGTGTTTAAATAGGAAAAAGGTAAGAAGTATGAGTAGTAGAAGTGTTTAAATAGGAAAAAGGTTAGAAGTATGAGTAGTAGAAGTGTTTAAATAGGAAGAGGGTTAGAAGTATGAGTAGTAGAAGTGTTTAAATAAGAAGAAGGTTAGAAGTATGAGTAGTAGAAGTGTTTAAATAGGAAAAAGGTAAGAAGTATGAGTAGTAGAAGTGTTTAAATAGGAAGATGGTTAGAAGTATGAGTAGTAGAAGTGTTTAAATAGGAAGAGGGTTAGAAGTATGAGTAGTAGAAGTGTTTAAACAGGAAGAAGGTTAGAAGTATGAGTAGTAGAAGTGTTTAAATAGGAAGAAGGTTAGAAGTATGAGTAGTAGAAGTGTTTAGATAAAAAGAGGGTTAGAAGTCTGAGTAGTAGAAGTGTTTAAATAGGAAGTAGCTTAGAAGTATGAGTAGTAGAAGTGTTTAAATAAGAAGAAGGTTAGAAGTATGAGTAGTAGAAGTGTTTAAATAAAAAGAGGGTTAGAAGTATGAGTAGTAGAAGTGTTTAAATAGGAAGAGGGTTAGAAGTATGAGTAGTAGAAGTGTTTAAATAGGAAAAAGGTAAGAAGTATGAGTAGTAGAAGTGTTTAAATAGGAAGATGGTTAGAAGTATGAGTAGTAGAAGTGTTTAAATAGGAAGAGGGTTAGAAGTATGAGTAGTAGAAGTGTTTAAATAGGAAAAAGGTAAGAAGTATGAGTAGTAGAAGTGTTTAAATAGGAAGAAGGTTAGAAGTATGAGTAGTAGAAGTGTTTAAATAGGAAGAAGGTTAGAAGTATGAGTAGTAGAAGTGTTTAAATAAGAAGAGGGTTAGAAGTATGAATAGTAGAAGTGTTTAAATAGGAAGAAGGTTAGAAGTATGAGTAGTAGAAGTGTTTAAATAAGAAGAAGGTTAGAAGTATGAGTAGTAGAAGTGTTTAAATAAAAAGAGGGTTAGAAGTATGAATAGTAGAAGTGTTTAAATAGGAAGAAGGTTAGAAGTATGAGTAGTAGAAGTGTTTAAATAGGAAGAAGGTTAGAAGTATGAGTAGTAGAAGTGTTTAAATAGGAAAAAGGTAAGAAGTATGAGTAGTAGAAGTGTTTAAATAGGAAGAAAGTTAAAAGTATGAATAGTAGAAGTGTTTAAATAGGAAGATGGTTAGAAGTATGAGTAGTAGAAGTGTTTAAATAAGAAGAAGGTTAGAAGTATGAGTAGTAGAAGTGTTTAAATAGGAAGAGGGTTAGAAGTATGAGTAGTAGAAGTGTTTAAATAGGAAAAAGGTAAGAAGTATGAGTAGTAGAAGTGTTTAAATAGGAAGAGGGTTAGAAGTCTGAGTAGTAGAAGTGTTTAAATAGGAAGAAGGTTAGAAGTATGAGTAGTAGAAGTGTTTAAATAGGAAGAAGGTTAGAAGTATGAGTAGTAGAAGCGTTTAAATAGGAAGAAGGTTAGAAGTATGAGTAGTAGAAGTGTTTAAATAGGAAGAGGGTTAGAAGTCTGAGTAGTAGAAGTGTTTAAATAGGAAGAAGGTTAGAAGTATGAGTAGTAGAAGTGTTTAAATAGGAAGAAGGTTAGAAGTATGAGTAGTAGAAGCGTTTAAATAGGAAGAAGGTTAGAAGTATGAGTAGTAGAAGTGTTTAAATAGGAAGATGGTTAGAAGTATGAGTAGTAGAAGTGTTTAAATAGGAAGATGGTTAGAAGTATGAGTAGTAGAAGTGTTTAAATAGGAAGAGGGTTAGAAGTATGAGTAGTAGAAGTGTTTAGATAAAAAGAGGGTTAGAAGTCTGAGTAGTAGAAGTGTTTAAATAAGAAGAAGGTTAGAAGTATGAGTAGTAGAAGTGTTTAAATAAAAAGAGGGTTAGAAGTATGAGTAGTAGAAGTGTTTAAATAGGAAGAGGGTTAGAAGTATGAGTAGTAGAAGTGTTTAAATAGGAAAAAGGTAAGAAGTATGAGTAGTAGAAGTGTTTAAATAGGAAGAAGGTTAGAAGTATGAGTAGTAGAAGCGTTTAAATAGGAAGAAGGTTAGAAGTATGAGTAGTAGAAGTGTTTAAATAGGAAGATGGTTAGAAGTATGAGTAGTAGAAGTGTTTAAATAGGAAGATGGTTAGAAGTATGAGTAGTAGAAGTGTTTTAATAGGAAGAGGGTTAGAAGTATGAGTAGTAGAAGTGTTTAAATAGGAAAAAGGTAAGAAGTATGAGTAGTAGAAGTGTTTAAATAGGAAAAAGGTAAGAAGTATGAGTAGTAGAAGTGTTTAAATAAGAAGAGGGTTAGAAGTATGAGTAGTAGAAGTGTTTAAATAGGAAGAAGGTAAGGAGTATGAGTAGTAGAAGTGTTTAAATAGGAAGAAGGTAAGGAGTATGAGTAGTAGAAGTGTTTAAATAAAAAGAGGGTTAGAAGTATGAGTAGTAGAAGTGTTTAAATAAGAAGAAGGTTAGAAGTATGAGTAGTAGAAGTGTTTAAATAAAAAGAGGGTTAGAAGTATGAGTAGTAGAAGTGTTTAAATAGGAAGAAGGTTAGAAGTATGAGTAGTAGAAGTGTTTAAATAGGAAGATGGTTAGAAGTATGAGTAGTAGAAGTGTTTAAATAGGAAGAAGGTTAGAAGTCTGAGTAGTAGAAGTGTTTAAATAAAAAGAGGGTTAGAAGTATGAGTAGTAGAAGTGTTTAAATAAGAAGAAGGTTAGAAGTATGAGTAGTAGAAGTGTTTAAATAAAAAGAGGGTTAGAAGTATGAGTAGTAGAAGTGTTTAAATAAGAAGAAGGTTAGAAGTATGAGTAGTAGAAGTGTTTAAATAAAAAGAGGGTTAGAAGTATGAATAGTAGAAGTGTTTAAATAGGAAGAAGGTTAGAAGTATGAGTAGTAGAAGTGTTTAAATAAGAAGAAGGTTAGAAGTATGAGTAGTAGAAGTGTTTAAATAAAAAGAGGGTTAGAAGTATGAATAGTAGAAGTGTTTAAATAGGAAAAAGGTAAGAAGTATGAGTAGTAGAAGTGTTTAAATAGGAAGAAAGTTAAAAGTATGAATAGTAGAAGTGTTTAAATAGGAAGATGGTTAGAAGTATGAGTAGTAGAAGTGTTTAAATAAGAAGAAGGTTAGAAGTATGAGTAGTAGAAGTGTTTAAATAGGAAAAAGGTAAGAAGTATGAGTAGTAGAAGTGTTTAAATAGGAAGAAGGTTAGAAGTATGAGTAGTAGAAGTGTTTAAATAAGAAGAAGGTTAGAAGTATGAGTAGTAGAAGTGTTTAAATAAAAAGAGGGTTAGAAGTATGAATAGTAGAAGTGTTTAAATAGGAAGAAGGTTAGAAGTATGAGTAGTAGAAGTGTTTAAATAGGAAGAAGGTTAGAAGTATGAGTAGTAGAAGTGTTTAAATAGGAAAAAGGTAAGAAGTATGAGTAGTAGAAGTGTTTAAATAGAAAGAGGGTTAGAAGTATGAGTAGTATAAGTGTTTAAATAGGAAGAAGGTAAGAAGTATGAGTAGTAGAAGTGTTTAAATAAAAAGAGGGTTAGAAGTATGAGTAGTAGAAGTGTTTAAATAAAAAGAGGGTTAGAAGTCTGAGTAGTAGAAGTGTTTAAATAGGAAGAGGGTTAGAAGTATGAGTAGTAGAAGTGTTTAAATAGGAAGAAGGTTAGAAGTATGAGTAGTAGAAGTGTTTAAATAAAAAGAGGGTTAGAAGTATGAGTAGTAGAAGTGTTTAAATAAAAAGAGGGTTAGAAGTCTGAGTAGTAGAAGTGTTTAAATAGGAAGAGGGTTAGAAGTATGAGTAGTAGAAGTGTTTAAATAGGAAGAAGGTTAGAAGTATGAGCAGTAGAAGTGTTTAAATAGGAAGAAGGTTAGAAGTATGAGTAGTAGAAGTGTTTAAATAAAAAGAGGGTTAGAAGTATGAGTAGTAGAAGTGTTTAAATAGGAAGAAGGTTAGAAGTATGAGTAGTAGAAGTGTTTAAATAGGAAGAAGGTTAGAAGTATGAGCAGTAGAAGTGTTTAAATAGGAAGAAGGTTAGAAGTCTGAGTAGTAGAAGTGTTTAAATAGGAAGAAGGTTAGAAGTATGAGTAGTAGAAGTGTTTAAATAAAAAGAGGGTTAGAAGTATGAGTAGTAGAAGTGTTTAAATAAAAAGAGGGTTAGAAGTCTGAGTAGTAGAAGTGTTTAAATAGGAAGAGGGTTAGAAGTATGAGTAGTAGAAGTGTTTAAATAGGAAGAAGGTTAGAAGTATGAGTAGTAGAAGTGTTTAAATAGGAAAAAGGTTAGAAGTATGAGTAGTAGAAGTGTTTAAACAGGAAGATGGTTAGAAGTATGAGTAGTAGAAGTGTTTAAATAGGAAGAGGGTTAGAAGTATGAGTAGTAGAAGTGTTTAAACAGGAAGATGGTTAGAAGTATGAGTAGTAGAAGTGTTTAAATAGGAAGAGGGTTAGAAGTATGAGTAGTAGAAGTGTTTAAACAGGAAGATGGTTAGAAGTATGAGCAGTAGAAGTGTTTAAATAGGAAGAAGGTTAGAAGTCTGAGTAGTAGAAGTGTTTAAATAGGAAGAAGGTTAGAAGTATGAGTAGTAGAAGTGTTTAAATAAAAAGAGGGTTAGAAGTCTGAGTAGTAGAAGTGTTTAAATAGGAAGAGGGTTAGAAGTATGAGTAGTAGAAGTGTTTAAATAGGAAGAAGGTTAGAAGTATGAGTAGTAGAAGTGTTTAAATAGGAAAAAGGTAAGAAGTATGAGTAGTAGAAGTGTTTAAATAGGAAGAAGGTTAGAAGTATGAGTAGTAGAAGTGTTTAAATAGGAAGAAGGTTAGAAGTATGAGTAGTAGAAGTGTTTAAATAGGAAAAAGGTAAGAAGTATGAGTAGTAGAAGTGTTTAAATAGGAAGAAGGTTAGAAGTATGAGTAGTAGAAGTGTTTAAATAGGAAGAAGGTTAGAAGTATGAGTAGTAGAAGTGTTTAAATAGGAAGAGGGTTAGAAGTATGAGTAGTAGAAGTGTTTAAACAGGAAGATGGTTAGAAGTATGAGTAGTAGAAGTGTTTAAATAGGAAGAGGGTTAGAAGTATGAGTAGTAGAAGTGTTTAAACAGGAAGATGGTTAGAAGTATGAGCAGTAGAAGTGTTTAAATAGGAAGAAGGTTAGAAGTCTGAGTAGTAGAAGTGTTTAAATAGGAAGAAGGTTAGAAGTATGAGTAGTAGAAGTGTTTAAATAGGAAGATGGTTAGAAGTATGAGTAGTAGAAGTGTTTAAATAGGAAGAAGGTTAGAAGTATGAGTAGTAGAAGTGTTTAAATAGGAAGAAGGTTAGAAGTATGAGCAGTAGAAGTGTTTAAATAGGAAGAAGGTTAGAAGTCTGAGTAGTAGAAGTGTTTAAATAGGAAGAAGGTTAGAAGTATGAGTAGTAGAAGTGTTTAAATAAAAAGAGGGTTAGAAGTATGAGTAGTAGAAGTGTTTAAATAAAAAGAGGGTTAGAAGTCTGAGTAGTAGAAGTGTTTAAATAGGAAGAAGGTTAGAAGTCTGAGTAGTAGAAGTGTTTAAATAGGAAGAAGGTTAGAAGTATGAGTAGTAGAAGTGTTTAAATAGGAAAAAGGTAAGAAGTATGAGTAGTAGAAGTGTTTAAATAGGAAAAAGGTAAGAAGTATGAGTAGTAGAAGTGTTTAAATAGGAAGAAGGTTAGAAGTATGAGTAGTAGAAGTGTTTAAATAGGAAGAAGGTTAGAAGTATGAGTAGTAGAAGTGTTTAAATAGGAAGAAGGTTAGAAGTCTGAGTAGTAGAAGTGTTTAAATAGGAAGAAGGTTAGAAGTATGAGTAGTAGAAGTGTTTAAATAGGAAGAGGGTTAGAAGTCTGAGTAGTAGAAGTGTTTAAATAGGAAAAAGGTAAGAAGTATGAGTAGTAGAAGTGTTTAAATAGGAAAAAGGTAAGAAGTATGAGTAGTAGAAGTGTTTAAATAGGAAGAATGTTAGAAGTATGAGTAGTAGAAGTGTTTAAATAGGAAGATGGTTAGAAGTATGAGTAGTAGAAGTGTTTAAATAGGAAGAAGGTTAGAAGTATGAGTAGTAGAAGTGTTTAAATAGGAAGAGGGTTAGAAGTATGAGTAGTAGAAGTGTTTAAATAGGAAGAAGGTTAGAAGTATGAGTAGTAGAAGTGTTTAAATAGGAAGAAGGTTAGAAGTATGAGTAGTAGAAGTGTTTAAATAGGAAAAAGGTAAGAAGTATGAGTAGTAGAAGTGTTTAAATAGGAAAAAGGTAAGAAGTATGAGTAGTAGAAGTGTTTAAATAGGAAGATGGTTAGAAGTATGAGTAGTAGAAGTGTTTAAATAGGAAGAAGGTTAGAAGTCTGAGTAGTAGAAGTGTTTAAATAGGAAGAAGGTTAGAAGTCTGAGTAGTAGAAGTGTTTAAATAGGAAGAATGTTAGAAGTATGAGTAGTAGAAGTGTTTAAATAGGAAGATGGTTAGAAGTATGAGTAGTAGAAGTGTTTAAATAGGAAGAAGGTTAGAAGTCTGAGTAGTAGAAGTGTTTAAATAGGAAGAAGGTTAGAAGTCTGAGTAGTAGAAGTGTTTAAATAGGAAAAAGGTAAGAAGTATGAGTAGTAGAAGTGTTTAAATAGGAAAAAGGTAAGAAGTATGAGTAGTAGAAGTGTTTAAATAGGAAGAATGTTAGAAGTATGAGTAGTAGAAGTGTTTAAATAGGAAGATGGTTAGAAGTATGAGCAGTAGAAGTGTTTAAATAGGAAGAATGTTAGAAGTATGAGTAGTAGAAGTGTTTAAATAGGAAGATGGTTAGAAGTATGAGTAGTAGAAGTGTTTAAATAGGAAGAAGGTTAGAAGTCTGAGTAGTAGAAGTGTTTAAATAGGAAAAAGGTAAGAAGTATGAGTAGTAGAAGTGTTTAAATAGGAAAAAGGTAAGAAGTATGAGTAGTAGAAGTGTTTAAATAGGAAGAATGTTAGAAGTATGAGTAGTAGAAGTGTTTAAATAGGAAGAAGGTTAGAAGTATGAGTAGTAGAAGTGTTTAAATAGGAAGAAGGTTAGAAGTCTGAGTAGTAGAAGTGTTTAAATAGGAAAAAGGTAAGAAGTATGAGTAGTAGAAGTGTTTAAATAGGAAAAAGGTAAGAAGTATGAGTAGTAGAAGTGTTTAAATAGGAAGAATGTTAGAAGTATGAGTAGTAGAAGTGTTTAAATAGGAAGATGGTTAGAAGTATGAGCAGTAGAAGTGTTTAAATAGGAAAAAGGTAAGAAGTATGAGTAGTAGAAGTGTTTAAATAGGAAGATGGTTAGAAGTATGAGTAGTAGAAGTGTTTAAATAGGAAGAAGGTTAGAAGTCTGAGTAGTAGAAGTGTTTAAATAGGAAGATGGTTAGAAGTATGAGCAGTAGAAGTGTTTAAATAGGAAGAATGTTAGAAGTATGAGTAGTAGAAGTGTTTAAATAGGAAGATGGTTAGAAGTATGAGTAGTAGAAGTGTTTAAATAGGAAGAAGGTTAGAAGTCTGAGTAGTAGAAGTGTTTAAATAGGAAGAAGGTTAGAAGTCTGAGTAGTAGAAGTGTTTAAATAGGAAGATGGTTAGAAGTATGAGTAGTAGAAGTGTTTAAATAGGAAGAGGGTTAGAAGTATGAGTAGTAGAAGTGTTTAAATAGGAAGAAGGTTAGAAGTATGAGTAGTAGAAGTGTTTAAATAGGAAGAAGGTTAGAAGTATGAGCAGTAGAAGTGTTTAAATAGGAAGAAGGTTAGAAGTATGAGTAGTAGAAGTGTTTAAATAGGAAGAAGGTTAGAAGTATGAGCAGTAGAAGTGTTTAAATAGGAAGAAGGTTAGAAGTCTGAGTAGTAGAAGTGTTTAAATAGGAAAAAGGTAAGAAGTATGAGTAGTAGAAGTGTTTAAATAGGAAGAAGGTTAGAAGTATGAGTAGTAGAAGTGTTTAAACAGGAAGAAGGTTAGAAGTCTGAGTAGTAGAAGTGTTTAAATAGGAAGATGGTTAGAAGTATGAGTAGTAGAAGTGTTTAAATAGGAAGATGGTTAGAAGTATGAGTAGTAGAAGTGTTTAAACAGGAAGAAGGTTAGAAGTCTGAGTAGTAGAAGTGTTTAAATAGGAAGAAGGTTAGAAGTCTGAGTAGTAGAAGTGTTTAAATAGGAAGATGGTTAGAAGTATGAGTAGTAGAAGTGTTTAAATAGGAAGAAGGTTAGAAGTGTGAGTAGTGGAAGTGTTTAAATAGGAAGAAGGTTAGAAGTATGAGTAGTAGAAGTGTTTAAATAGGAAAAAGGTTAGAAGTATGAGTAGTAGAAGTGTTTAAATAGGAAAAAGGTTAGAAGTATGAGTAGTAGAAGTGTTTAAATAGGAAGAAGGTTAGAAGTATGAGTAGTAGAAGTGTTTAAATAGGAAGAAGGTTAGAAGTGTGAGTAGTGGAAGTGTTTAAATAGGAAGAAGGTTAGAAGTATGAGTAGTAGAAGTGTTTAAATAGGAAAAAGGTTAGAAGTATGAGTAGTAGAAGTGTTTAAATAGGAAGATGGTTAGAAGTATGAGTAGTAGAAGTGTTTAAATAGGAAGAAGGTTAGAAGTGTGAGTAGTGGAAGTGTTTAAATAGGAAGAAGGTTAGAAGTATGAGTAGTAGAAGTGTTTAAATAGGAAGAAGGTTAGAAGTGTGAGTAGTGGAAGTGTTTAAATAGGAAAAAGGTTAGAAGTATGAGTAGTAGAAGTGTTTAAATAGGAAGATGGTTAGAAGTATGAGTAGTAGAAGTGTTTAAATAGGAAGAAGGTTAGAAGTGTGAGTAGTGGAAGTGTTTAAATAGGAAGAAGGTTAGAAGTATGAGTAGTAGAAGTGTTTAAATAGGAAGAAGGTTAGAAGTGTGAGTAGTGGAAGTGTTTAAATAGGAAGAAGGTTAGAAGTATGAGTAGTAGAAGTGTTTAAATAGGAAAAAGGTTAGAAGTATGAGTAGTAGAAGTGTTTAAATAGGAAGATGGTTAGAAGTATGAGTAGTAGAAGTGTTTAAATAGGAAGAAGGTTAGAAGTGTGAGTAGTGGAAGTGTTTAAATAGGAAGAAGGTTAGAAGTATGAGTAGTAGAAGTGTTTAAATAGGAAGAAGGTTAGAAGTATGAGTAGTAGAAGTGTTTAAACAGGAAGAAGGTTAGAAGTCTGAGTAGTAGAAGTGTTTAAATAGGAAGAAGGTTAGAAGTCTGAGTAGTAGAAGTGTTTAAATAGGAAAAAGGTTAGAAGTATGAGTAGTAGAAGTGTTTAAATAGGAAGAAGGTTAGAAGTATGAGTAGTAGAAGTGTTTAAATAGGAAAAAGGTAAGAAGTATGAGTAGTAGAAGTGTTTAAATAGGAAGAAGGTTAGAAGTATGAGTAGTAGAAGTGTTTAAATAGGAAAAAGGTAAGAAGTATGAGTAGTAGAAGTGTTTAAACAGGAAGAAGGTTAGAAGTCTGAGTAGTAGAAGTGTTTAAATAGGAAGAAGGTTAGAAGTGTGAGTAGTGGAAGTGTTTAAATAGGAAAAAGGTTAGAAGTATGAGTAGTAGAAGTGTTTAAATAGGAAGAAGGTTAGAAGTCTGAGTAGTAGAAGTGTTTAAATAGGAAGAAGGTTAGAAGTATGAGTAGTAGAAGTGTTTAAATAGGAAAAAGGTTAGAAGTATGAGTAGTAGAAGTGTTTAAATAGGAAAAAGGTAAGAAGTATGAGTAGTAGAAGTGTTTAAATAGGAAGAAGGTTAGAAGTATGAGTAGTAGAAGTGTTTAAACAGGAAGAAGGTTAGAAGTCTGAGTAGTAGAAGTGTTTAAATAGGAAGAAGGTTAGAAGTCTGAGTAGTAGAAGTGTTTAAATAGGAAAAAGGTTAGAAGTATGAGTAGTAGAAGTGTTTAAATAGGAAGAAGGTTAGAAGTCTGAGTAGTAGAAGTGTTTAAATAGGAAAAAGGTTAGAAGTATGAGTAGTAGAAGTGTTTAAATAGGAAGAATGTTAGAAGTATGAGTAGTAGAAGTGTTTAAATAGGAAGAAGGTTAGAAGTATGAGTAGTAGAAGTGTTTAAATAAAAAGAGGGTTAGAAGTATGAGTAGTAGAAGTGTTTAAATAGGAAAAAGGTAAGAAGTATGAGTAGTAGAAGTGTTTAAATAGGAAGAAGGTTAGAAGTATGAGTAGTAGAAGTGTTTAAATAGGAAAAAGGTAAGAAGTATGAGTAGTAGAAGTGTTTAAATAGGAAGAGGGTTAGGAGTATGAGTAGTAGAAGTGTTTAAATAGGAAAAAGGTAAGAAGTATGAGTAGTAGAAGTGTTTAAATAGGAAGAAGGTTAGAAGTATGAGTAGTAGAAGTTTTAAACAGGAAGAAGGTTAGAAGTCTGAGTAGTAGAAGTGTTTAAATAGGAAGATGGTTAGAAGTATGAGTAGTAGAAGTGTTTAAATAGGAAGAAGGTTAGAAGTATGAGCAGTAGAAGTGTTTAAATAGGAAGATGGTTAGAAGTATGAGTAGTAGAAGTGTTTAAACAGGAAGAAGGTTAGAAGTCTGAGTAGTAGAAGTGTTTAAATAGGAAGAAGGTTAGAAGTCTGAGTAGTAGAAGTGTTTAAATAGGAAGATGGTTAGAAGTATGAGTAGTAGAAGTGTTTAAATAGGAAGAGGGTTAGAAGTATGAGTAGTAGAAGTGTTTAAATAGGAAGAAGGTTAGAAGTATGAGTAGTAGAAGTGTTTAAATAGGAAGAAGGTTAGAAGTATGAGTAGTAGAAGTGTTTAAATAGGAAAAAGGTAAGAAGTATGAGTAGTAGAAGTGTTTAAATAGGAAAAAGGTAAGGAGTATGAGTAGTAGAAGTGTTTAAATAGGAAGAGGGTTAGAAGTATGAGTAGTAGAAGTGTTTAAATAGGAAGAAGGTTAGAAGTATGAGTAGTAGAAGTGTTTAAATAGGAAGAAGGTTAGAAGTATGAGTAGTAGAAGTGTTTAAATAGGAAGATGGTTAGAAGTATGAGTAGTAGAAGTGTTTAAATAGGAAGAGGGTTAGAAGTATGAGTAGTAGAAGTGTTTAAATAGGAAGAAGGTTAGAAGTATGAGTAGTAGAAGTGTTTAAATAGGAAGATGGTTAGAAGTATGAGTAGTAGAAGTGTTTAAATAGGAAGATGGTTAGAAGTATGAGTAGTAGAAGTGTTTAAATAGGAAGAAGGTTAGAAGTATGAGTAGTAGAAGTGTTTAAATAGGAAGAAGGTTAGAAGTATGAGCAGTAGAAGTGTTTAAATAGGAAGAAGGTTAGAAGTCTGAGTAGTAGAAGTGTTTAAATAGGAAGAAGGTTAGAAGTATGAGTAGTAGAAGTGTTTAAATAAAAAGAGGGTTAGAAGTATGAGTAGTAGAAGTGTTTAAATAAAAAGAGGGTTAGAAGTCTGAGTAGTAGAAGTGTTTAAATAGGAAGAGGGTTAGAAGTATGAGTAGTAGAAGTGTTTAAATAGGAAGAAGGTTAGAAGTATGAGTAGTAGAAGTGTTTAAATAAAAAGAGGGTTAGAAGTATGAGTAGTAGAAGTGTTTAAATAAGAAGAAGGTTAGAAGTATGAGTAGTGGAAGTGTTTAAATAGGAAGAAGGTTAGAAGTATGAGTAGTGGAAGTGTTTAAATAGGAAAAAGGTTAGAAGTATGAGTAGTAGAAGTGTTTAAATAGGAAGAAGGTTAGAAGTATGAGTAGTAGAAGTGTTTAAATAGGAAGAGGGTTAGAAGTCTGAGTAGTAGAAGTGTTTAAATAAAAAGAGGGTTAGAAGTATGAGTAGTAGAAGTGTTTAAATAAGAAGAAGGTTAGAAGTGTGAGTAGTAGAAGTGTTTAAATAGGAAGAAGGTTAGAAGTATGAGTAGTGGAAGTGTTTAAATAGGAAAAAGGTTAGAAGTATGAGTAGTAGAAGTGTTTAAATAGGAAGAAGGTTAGAAGTATGAGTAGTAGAAGTGTTTAAATAGGAAGAGGGTTAGAAGTCTGAGTAGTGGAAGTGTTTAAATAGGAAAAAGGTTAGAAGTATGAGTAGTAGAAGTGTTTAAATAAGAAGAAGGTTAGAAGTATGAGTAGTGGAAGTGTTTAAATAGGAAGAAGGTTAGAAGTATGAGTAGTGGAAGTGTTTAAATAGGAAAAAGGTTAGAAGTATGAGTAGTAGAAGTGTTTAAATAAGAAGAAGGTTAGAAGTATGAGTAGTGGAAGTGTTTAAATAGGAAGAAGGTTAGAAGTATGAGTAGTGGAAGTGTTTAAATAGGAAAAAGGTTAGAAGTATGAGTAGTAGAAGTGTTTAAATAGGAAGAAGGTTAGAAGTATGAGTAGTAGAAGTGTTTAAATAGGAAGAGGGTTAGAAGTCTGAGTAGTAGAAGTGTTTAAATAAAAAGAGGGTTAGAAGTATGAGTAGTAGAAGTGTTTAAATAAGAAGAAGGTTAGAAGTATGAGTAGTGGAAGTGTTTAAATAGGAAGAAGGTTAGAAGTATGAGTAGTGGAAGTGTTTAAATAGGAAAAAGGTTAGAAGTATGAGTAGTGGAAGTGTTTAAATAGGAAAAAGGTTAGAAGTATGAGTAGTAGAAGTGTTTAAATAAGAAGAAGGTTAGAAGTATGAGTAGTGGAAGTGTTTAAATAGGAAGAAGGTTAGAAGTATGAGTAGTGGAAGTGTTTAAATAGGAAAAAGGTTAGAAGTATGAGTAGTAGAAGTGTTTAAATAGGAAGAAGGTTAGAAGTATGAGTAGTAGAAGTGTTTAAATAGGAAGAGGGTTAGAAGTCTGAGTAGTAGAAGTGTTTAAATAAAAAGAGGGTTAGAAGTATGAGTAGTAGAAGTGTTTAAATAAGAAGAAGGTTAGAAGTATGAGTAGTAGAAGTGTTTAAATAGGAAGAGGGTTAGAAGTCTGAGTAGTAGAAGTGTTTAAATAAAAAGAGGGTTAGAAGTATGAGTAGTAGAAGTGTTTAAATAAGAAGAAGGTTAGAAGTATGAGTAGTGGAAGTGTTTAAATAGGAAGAAGGTTAGAAGTATGAGTAGTGGAAGTGTTTAAATAGGAAAAAGGTTAGAAGTATGAGTAGTAGAAGTGTTTAAATAGGAAGAAGGTTAGAAGTATGAGTAGTAGAAGTGTTTAAATAGGAAGAGGGTTAGAAGTCTGAGTAGTAGAAGTGTTTAAATAAAAAGAGGGTTAGAAGTATGAGTAGTAGAAGTGTTTAAATAAGAAGAAGGTTAGAAGTATGAGTAGTGGAAGTGTTTAAATAGGAAGAAGGTTAGAAGTGTGAGTAGTGGAAGTGTTTAAATAGGAAAAAGGTTAGAAGTATGAGTAGTAGAAGTGTTTAAATAGGAAGAAGGTTAGAAGTATGAGTAGTAGAAGTGTTTAAATAGGAAGAAGGTTAGAAGTATGAGTAGTAGAAGTGTTTAAATAGGAAGAATGTTAGAAGTGTGAGTAGTAGAAGTGTTTAAATAAGAAGAAGGTTAGAAGTATGAGTAGTAGAAGTGTTTAAATAGGAAGAAGGTTAGAAGTATGAGTAGTAGAAGTGTTTAAATAGGAAGAAGGTTAGAAGTATGAGTAGTAGAAGTGTTTAAATAGGAAGAAGGTTAGAAGTGTGAGTAGTAGAAGTGTTTAAATAGGAAGAGGGTTAGAAGTATGAGTAGTAGAAGTGTTTAAATAAAAAGAGGGTTAGAAGTATGAGTAGTAGAAGTGTTTAAATAAGAAGAAGGTTAGAAGTGTGAGTAGTAGAAGTGTTTAAATAGGAAGAGGGTTAGAAGTATGAGTAGTAGAAGTGTTTAAATAGGAAGAAGGTTAGAAGTATGAGTAGTAGAAGTGTTTAAATAGGAAGAAGGTTAGAAGTGTGAGTAGTAGAAGTGTTTAAATAGGAAGAGGGTTAGAAGTATGAGTAGTAGAAGTGTTTAAATAGGAAGAGGGTTAGAAGTATGAGTAGTAGAAGTGTTTAAATAAAAAGAGGGTTAGAAGTATGAGTAGTAGAAGTGTTTAAATAAGAAGAAGGTTAGAAGTATGAGTAGTGGAAGTGTTTAAATAGGAAAAAGGTTAGAAGTATGAGTAGTAGAAGTGTTTAAATAGGAAGAAGGTTAGAAGTATGAGTAGTAGAAGTGTTTAAATAGGAAGAGGGTTAGAAGTATGAGTAGTAGAAGTGTTTAAATAGGAAGAAGGTTAGAAGTATGAGTAGTAGAAGTGTTTAAATAGGAAGAGGGTTAGAAGTCTGAGTAGTAGAAGTGTTTAAATAAAAAGAGGGTTAGAAGTATGAGTAGTAGAAGTGTTTAAATAAGAAGAAGGTTAGAAGTATGAGTAGTAGAAGTGTTTAAATAGGAAGAAGGTTAGAAGTATGAGTAGTAGAAGTGTTTAAATAGGAAGAGGGTTAGAAGTCTGAGTAGTAGAAGTGTTTAAATAGGAAGAGGGTTAGAAGTATGAGTAGTAGAAGTGTTTAAATAAGAAGATGGTTAGAAGTATGAGTAGTAGAAGTGTTTAAATAGGAAGAAGGTTAGAAGTATGAGCAGTAGAAGTGTTTAAATAGGAAGAAGGTTAGAAGTCTGAGTAGTAGAAGTGTTTAAATAGGAAGAAGGTTAGAAGTATGAGTAGTAGAAGTGTTTAAATAAGAAGATGGTTAGAAGTATGAGTAGTAGAAGTGTTTAAATAGGAAGAAGGTTAGAAGTATGAGCAGTAGAAGTGTTTAAATAGGAAGAAGGTTAGAAGTCTGAGTAGTAGAAGTGTTTAAATAGGAAGAAGGTTAGAAGTATGAGTAGTAGAAGTGTTTAAATAAAAAGAGGGTTAGAAGTCTGAGTAGTAGAAGTGTTTAAATAGGAAGAGGGTTAGAAGTATGAGTAGTAAAAGTATTCAAATAGGAAGAAGGTTAGAAGTATGAATAGTAGAAGTGTTTAAATAGGAAAAAGGTAAGAAGTATGAGTAGTAGAAGTGTTTAAATAGGAAGAAGGTTAGAAGTATGAGTAGTAGAAGTGTTTAGATAAAAAGAGGGTTAGAAGTCTGAGTAGTAGAAGTGTTTAAATAGGAAGTAGCTTAGAAGTATGAGTAGTAGAAGTGTTTAAATAAGAAGAAGGTTAGAAGTATGAGTAGTAAAAGTGTTTAAATAGGAAGTAGCTTAGAAGTATGAGTGGTGGAAGTGTTTAAATAGGAAGATGGTTAGAAGTATGAGTAGTGGAAGTGTTTAAATAGGAAGAGGGTTAGAAGTATGAGTAGTAGAAGTGTTTAAATAAAAAGAGGGTTAGAAGTATGAGTAGTAAAAGTGTTTAAATAGGAAGTAGCTTAGAAGTATGAGTGGTGGAAGTGTTTAAATAGGAAGAAGGTTAGAAGTATGAGTAGTGGAAGTGTTTAAATAGGAAGAGGGTTAGAAGTATGAGTAGTAGAAGTGTTTAAATAAAAAGAGGGTTAGAAGTATGAGTAGTAGAAGTGTTTAAATAGGAAGAGGGTTAGAAGTATGAGTAGTGGAAGTGTTTAAATAGGAAGAGGGTTAGAAGTATGAGTAGTAGAAGTGTTTAAATAAAAAGAGGGTTAGAAGTATGAGTAGTAGAAGTGTTTAAATAGGAAGTAGCTTAGAAGTATGAGTAGTAGAAGTGTTTAAATAGGAAGAGGGTTAGAAGTATGAGTAGTAAAAGTGTTTAAATAGGAAGATGGTTAGAAGTATGAGTAGTGGAAGTGTTTAAATAGGAAGAGGGTTAGAAGTATGAGTAGTAGAAGTGTTTAAATAAAAAGAGGGTTAGAAGTATGAGTAGTAGAAGTGTTTAAATAGGAAGTAGCTTAGAAGTATGAGCGGTGGAAGTGTTTAAATAGGAAGAAGGTTAGAAGTATGAGTAGTGGAAGTGTTTAAATAGGAAGAGGGTTAGAAGTATGAGTAGTAGAAGTGTTTAAATAAAAAGAGGGTTAGAAGTATGAGTAGTAGAAGTGTTTAAATAGGAAGAGGGTTAGAAGTATGAGTAGTGGAAGTGTTTAAATAGGAAGAGGGTTAGAAGTATGAGTAGTAGAAGTGTTTAAATAAAAAGAGGGTTAGAAGTCTGAGTAGTAGAAGTGTTTAAATAGGAAGAGGGTTAGAAGTATGAGTAGTGGAAGTGTTTAAATAGGAAGAGGGTTACAAGTATGAGTAGTAGAAGTGTTTAAATAAAAAGAGGGTTAGAAGTATGAGTAGTAGAAGTGTTTAAATAGGAAGTAGCTTAGAAGTATGAGTGGTGGAAGTGTTTAAATAGGAAGAAGGTTAGAAGTATGAGTAGTGGAAGTGTTTAAATAGGAAGAGGGTTAGAAGTATGAGTAGTAGAAGTGTTTAAATAAAAAGAGGGTTAGAAGTATGAGTAGTAGAAGTGTTTAAATAGGAAGTAGCTTAGAAGTATGAGTAGTGGAAGTGTTTAAATAGGAAGAAGGTTAGAAGTATGAGTAGTAGAAGTGTTTAAATAGGAAGTAGCTTAGAAGTATGAGTGGTAAAAGTGTTTAAATGAAAACAAAGTTAGTTTTTTCTTACAGAAAAATTCATTTTTTCTTTTCTCCCCTTCCTCCTTTCTCTCTTCCTTCCTTTTTTTCTTAATTTTGTAGAATTAAAACAAAAAATTTAAAATAGTATGGTTAAACACCTTTGTATCAATTTTTTTAAAACCGATCATTATAGTTATCATAAGTAGAAAGTAAAATTGGTGCACAGAAATTAAAGTTTGATGTAAGCAAAGGTTTAAAGTCCCAGTATGGAGTTTTTATAAAAATTACCCCTTCAAAAACATGGCTTTGACATATGGAGAAATTCATACAAAATATTAATTTTTTATGATAGCTTTTATTATAGCAGCCCTAATTTCAGATATGTTTTTATTTTAGGTCATGTTTTACATCCTGGCAGCGGTGTGTGGAATTGGTCAGGGAGCTCTTATAGCCAACCTGCTGGGAGTTATCACAGACATGGCTGGTGACGTGAACCGGGTTGCTCTCTTACTTGGCTTGGATTTGTTTGCAGAGGGTACCGGCGCTCTGGGTGGTACACAACTAGCGTGTAAGTGAGCATATAAATCTAACACCAGTATATACATAGTGAGAGTTTAAAGAGGACATGCGGAAAGAGACAATAACTGCTGTGGTAATAATGTATCCCTGCTTAGCTGGAGTTACCGATATATTTCCTGCATATGCATTACTTCTTGCAGCATTCATATCAGACAGAGCGGGTGAGCAATATGGTATCATCTTCTCTGGAGCCACAGCGCTGACTGCAAGTCTAGCATTGCTGCCAGTGATGATATGTAGAATCAGACAACGGTCTAAATGAGAGGTCAACAACCTTGCTATCTAAAAGTGTTTTAGGGGCTGTAGTTATCTACTCTTTCCCATCCACTGATGCTCTACAGCATACAACTCCTTATGTGATTTAATTTTGTTTATTCAGTGAACGATGTTTAATTAATGATTACAAACATTATAATAACAGGCAATATTTCGTATTCTAGTCTACTGACTGTGGTTTTATATCATTAGCTGCAAATATATCAAACACTGCCATAAGTATAAGACAAGGTTGTATGCAAGCTTTAAACAAAAGTATCAAAAGCTGTGGTTGGTACTTCAAAACTATATATATCAATTTGAGCAGTGACTTTTTTGCTGTGATTTATGCCACAAACTTCTGCTACGTCAGATATGATTATACCAAGTATGAGACAATACAGTATTTGTTTTTAAGTTTTACTGTTTGTTCTGATATGTCTCTATACTCATTTAGTTCTTTGTTAAATAACTTAAAAAATGTGAGTAATGAGCCTGTGTAATTATATATATGAGGCTTGTATATGAGACTTATATTTGGGATGTGTGTGTGAAACCTATATACGAGACTTGTATATGATACATATATATGAAACTTATACATGAAACTTATATATGAGACATATATATGATACATATAAATGTATATGAAACTTGTATATGAGATTATATATTATACATGTGTATGAAAATTATATATGAGAGCTATATATGAGACATATATGAGACTTATATATGATATTTTTATATAAGACTCAAATATGAGACTCACATGTATGACTTATATGTGTGACTTATATATGAGACATATATGAGACTTATACATGAGACGTATATGTGAGACTTATATATGAGACCTGCACATGAGACATATATATGAAACTTTTATATGAAACCAATATATATGAAACCTGTTACAGTATATGAGACCCATATATGCTGCTTACATATGAGACTAGCGGAATGCGTGGCGTTGCAAGGGTATTAAAATCAGCTATTAACCGTAGACATATTAACTATATGTATGGCTTAGTTGATAAGTATAGTAAATAGGTTATTAATTAATAGGTATGGTTAACTAGGTATAGTTAATAAGTCTATGTTATAAAACATGAAAGGTAATGTAGTTGCCTGCCACTTGCTATTAACCTGCCACATTGTTAATGGCTAATTCGCATAAAATTACACTACTGCTCTCTGTAACGTTTCACATTAATGGAGAGCGATAGCTTAATTGCACCAACATATGGTGATAATACACGGACTTAATCAGGTGATAAGAATCACCTGATTAAGGCCACAAGGGAAAGGCACATGTGATGGGGTCATGGCATGAACGTCACACGATTTGGGACACATGATATAGATTATGTGAGGCCGATCATGTAATACTGTAAAATTCATGAGAATGAGATTGTATGCCTTGAAGCCTCTTATTCTATATAAGGGCCCAGTCACATATTAAGTGTTATCAGCAGAATGTAAACAGCATGTAATTTCAGCTCAGCATCATGTGACTAACCTAAATAGGAATAATATGATTCAGCAAGAAACCATTCATAAAACACTATATGTACAAATAATGTTAATGATACACTATCATATGTACAAATAATGTTGATGATACACTATTATAGGTATAAATAATGTTGATGATACACTAGTATATGTATAAATAATGTTGATGATACACTATCACGTGTACAAATAATGTTGATGATACACTATTATAGATATAAATAATGTTGATGATCACTATTACATGTACAAATAATAGTGATGATACACTATTATAGGTACAAATAATGTTGATGATACACTATTATAGATACAAATAATGTTGGTGATCACTATTACATGTACAGATAATGTTGATGATACACTATCACGTGTACAAAAATATTGATGATACACTATTATAGGTATGAATAATGTTGATGATACACTACTATAGGTAAAAATAATGTTGATGATACACTATTTTATGTACAAATAATTTTGATGGTACACTACTATATATATAAATAATGTTGATGATACACTATCATATGTACAAATAATGTTAATGATACACTATCATATGTACAAATAACGTTGATGATACACTATTATAGGTATAAATAATGTTGATGATACACTATCATGTGTACAAATAATGTTGATGATACACTATTATAGGTATGAATAATGTTGATGATACACTACTATAGGTACAAATAATGTTGATGATACACTATTATAGATACAAATAATGTTGATGATCACTGTTACATGTACAAATAATAGTGATGATACACTATTATAGGTACAAATAATGTTGATGATACACTATCATATGTACAAATAATGTTGATGATACACTATTATAGGTACAAATAATGTTGATGATACACTATTATAGATACAAATAATGTTGATGATCACTATTACATGTACAAATAATAGTGATGATACACTATTATAGGTATAAATAATGTTGATGATCGCTTTTACATGTACAAATAATGTTGATGATACACTATGATGCATACAAATGAAGCTAATCCTTGCAAGGCTGAAGGTAAGCAGTCTATTCTTACTAGTTATGAATGATGTGACAGTATATGTTGTTGCTCCTGTACAACTATGAAGGGCTAACTTACTCAGCAAGTATCACATCACTTGCGACTATAATCTGCTGATTGCATTTATTTTGTTTAAGAAAATTAGACATAAAAACAAAGTTATTCCATAAAATAAGCCTATTGAAAGAGTAGCTGACATAAAAGTTTTAGACTATAAAAGAGATGTCTGTTATATACATGTAATAATAACAACGATGTCCAGAACAGTAAATACTCATTAAAAACATTTAAGGCATAGTTACAAAGACTGTTTGAGAAACAGTTGCCACTTTGTATACTTGAACAAAACAATTCAATCATGAATAGGCAATCAGTCAAATGCATAGGAGACTTAGCTCCTCAATATAAAAGAGAATCACTGCGCAGCTAAGCAGTTGGTGCAATTTGATTGGTCAACGGATGAAAGACATGATTACCCATGATTAGTGTGAGAAATAAAATAAGTTAACTGCAAAATAAGCACTCTCTGGAATACTGACTTAATCTACTAGAAAAGAGAAAATTGCGCAATAAAAAGAAATATTAAGGCCACTATGAACTTTCCTCTTCACATAGAGAGATGATCATTAAACGTTAAGTGTTTTAATTAGGCGCCAGAGAAGAAGGTTGCCTACAGCAAATATGCCAACCGTCTTCCAATGAATGGAGAGCATAGCCCCAAGTCCGACTGCCCCACCTGCCTCGAGAAAGACATTAGACCAGCCTCCTTGAGAAACGACCCAATCAGCTATAGTTACAGCAGCTTTATTGGCAACCTTTACAACTTTTTCTTTGTGAATAAACCTAAAAAAGGAAACATTAGCCAAAAACCACAACAAATACCTCTTTCCCTCTTGAGCTTGCGTTAAAACCATGCAAATCCATGTCTGGTAATGTCGGAAAAGGCAACAAGAATGTAAAAATGGTTCGTGTCAGCTGTAAGTGCCAACACGCGCACTCCTACTGACTTATGCTGAGTGGGTTTGCTTTTGAGCATGGGAAAATCACACAAAGCTAAGATCTATGCTTAATACATGCATAACAACTCACTTGGTGGTAAATTCCACTATCTGAAAAATGTTCTCTCCAAAAGCATGCCTGAGAACCTTCTTTCCGAATTCATACGTAAAAAGGAAGAGGACTGTTAGTCCACTAACATCTATTGTGTCCTTGAGTAATCTGTAACACAAAAATAGATGAGATCGGACAAAATCTGATGTCATTCAGTCCGAAAATTGTCAACCATGAAGTATTGGTCTTCACAATGAGCTCCTGTTCCATATTTGTGAAAGCAACAATATTAGATGCTGTTTGCGAAGTCTTAACTATGACAGCATGGCTGATAAATTTGGCAAGCGCATCAACAACAAACTTGATGTAGATGTGCTAAGCTTAGCTCTCCTTGTTTTTGGAAAAATGTAATGAAGCTACAAAAGCCTAACAAAATCAGCAACATGAATTCTGAAAAAAATATCAAACTGAATAACCACATGAATGAGAAAAAAATGGGTTATATATGAGAATAGAGTATATAAACATAAAGATGAGAGAGATGAGTTGTATATGAGAGTAGACTATATAACGATAGTGATGAGAGAGATGAGTTGTACATGAGAGTAGACTATATAACCATAGTGATGAGAGAGATGAGTTGTATATGAGAGTAGACTATATAACCATAGGGATGAGAGAAATGAGTTGTAAATGAGAGTAGACTATATAACCATAGGGATGAGAGAAATGAGTTGTAAATGAGAGTAGACTATATAACCATAGGGATGAAAGAAATGAGTTGTAAATGAGAGTAGACTATATAACCATAGGGATGAGAGAAATGAGTTGTATATGAGAGTAGACTATTTAACAAAAGGGATGAGAGAAATGAGTTGTAAATGAGAGTAGACTATATAACCATAGGGATGAGAGAAATGAGTTGTAAATGAGAGTAGACTATATAACCATAGGGATGAGAGAAATGAGTTGTAAATGAGAGTAGACTATATAACCATAGTGATGAGAGAAATGAGTTGTAAATGAGAGTAGACTATTTAACAAAAGGGATGAGAGAAATGAGTTGTATATTAGAGGAGACTATATAACCTTAAAAATGCGAGAAATGAGTTGTATGTGAGAGTAGACTATATAACCATAGTGATGAGAGTAATGAGTTGTATATGAGAGTAGACTATATAACCATAGGGATGAGAGAAATGAGTTGTAAATGAGAGTAGACTATATAACCATAGGGATGAAAGAAATGAGTTGTATATGAGAGTAGACTATATAACCATAGTGATGAGAGAAATGAGTTGCATATGAGAGTAAACTATATAACCATAGGGATGAGAAAAATGAGTTTTGCAATCTTGTTCATCATTGATGAGTAAAAACACGTACGTTTCGACCACATCCCTGAATGAGCCATACAGATCACGAACTGGTGCCCCCCAATCAATTCTCATCCCATCCACTGCATTCCTGATCTCTGGTTGGACAGTCAGTCTAAGCACATCCGCTTGTTGTTTGATTCGAAGAGCTACCCGCTTATGTTCCCTACAATTGTTTTAAAATCTTTGAAGTGATAGGAATGTACGAATAAAAAGGGTGTGAACATTGCGCACTAAAAATAACTGAAAATTCCAGTGTGTTACAGATAAACTCACACAACTTTTTAGTAAACCTAATCAGAAAGTACCGTTATTTTTCCATCAGTTGCCATTGTTTTCGTGTTTGAGGTGATTTGATGCCAGGATGTTTCAAGATTAAAATCGACAAAACTTGATCATGATTAAAATGCTTAGATCACGCGAGTGGTGATTATGGCGTCTATAGTTGCAAATAGACCGACAGAATGGAAACACAAACAGGCTGCAACTTGAACACAGTAACTCATATCAACTATAGCGGTGAGAGCAACTAGTGATGTCATTTCACACAGATTTTTCTTCTGAGCTTTTCAACCGCAATCAAGTTTTATCGATGCTAATCTTGAAACATTCTGGCAGTCGGATCACCTCAAACATAAAAAAACAATCACAAATGATAAAAACATACCGATACCTTTTGATAAAATCTATCAAGATTTTGTGCAAGTTCATCTTCAGCAATTCATAGCAGTGATTCCACTTTCTACGTTTCAGAGACAAGCTTTATAGGAGTTGTTATATCACTGAAGGCAGACGACAATTTTTGACTCCTCACGCATAGCTTAAGTGACACTGGATAAGCATTGATACGGGCATATGAATATGGGTGAACTTGGAATTATTCTCTCCATGCAACTTTCAGCGATATGTGATCGACGCGTTAACTATCTATTGATTACATACAAACCAATCACATAAAACTTTCTAGCCTTTATGTCAAAGAATTAAAAGGTAGAGAAGATCATAAATAGAGGTTTTATTGCATAGAGTATTCTCTCAAACAGTGGTCCATCTGCAGTTAGCGATATCAGCACAAACCTGAATCCGTGCAGAAGATTGATTAGCTAAAATATATACCCCGAATCATGCCATTGGAAGTTGAATGGTGCCTTTAGAAGAGGCAGCATTAAAAAGCTGCTAACGCAATTTTCAGTCTTCGTTCAACCAGTTTGTCAGCACAGACCTCTAATAGGCACAGACCTCTAATAGTAATCACGGTTAGCATGTCTATTGAATTTCTAGATAAAGAAATGACTTACGGATTCATTACTCTGCCTCGGATCAGATTATTAGGCAAAGGGGGTAATTGAATGTGGGGGTTAATTTCAGGCTGAACATTTTGCATTATGTAGTCTTTCTCATAGGCATATATCATGAAGTCAGTGGTTATGTTTCTTGTATCTTGATATATTGCGCTGTCAACTTCGTCAATGTCAACTTCATCAATGTCAACATGTTGTGGGTGTGCTGAAAAAGAAACGTTCTTTGATTGGCCAACCACACTGAGGCCTAGCAGTGTTTTTACAATAACAATTGTGAAGAAGAAGCCTTTACCAATTACAGTATATATATAAATATATATATATATATAAAATCAAATTTGAGTAAAAGTTACTACAATAGTTAAAGAATTTTACTACCAAACAGTTTCGTGCATAGTAGCTGTACTCTTCAGGTAAAATGACCAAAGGTTGGCAAAATGTATGAATGCAAGCTAAGCATTAATAGGTTTAAAGTAAATAGGATTAAAAGACACTATAAACAAATGTTTTATGGTGACAGAATTCATGTGATGTGACCAATTCTGTGCTTTCGTGCATGTCTATATGTCGATATCAGTTATACTCTGTTGTTTAATGTTGCTAACTGTGACTCGCGAACTATATAGAATTTTTCCCATTGACAGAGGTTGCAGTTTTGTAGACCGATTAAAAGCAGATGCATGCTCGGGAATCAGCTCGGGACAACCATGGGGTAAGAAAACTACTGCCAACTTATTTGATGTGACCATGGGGTGTTTCGATGGCGCTGAGATATGCGTTTTGGTAGGCACTTTCTTGTTAAACTCTATCCTCAGCAAACATGGAAAGAACTTTGGACTATACAGAGATGATGGTCTCGACATAATAAAAGACACTGCTCACAACATTGAAATGCTTAAGAAAAGTTTGTGCAAGCTGTTTCAGCAACCCGGTTTACGCATCACCATAGAGGCAAACACGAAAATAGTCAACTTTCTTGACTTTACTCTTGACTTAAGAGCAAACAAGCGTAAGCCTTACAGTAAACCAAACAATAAAATTTTTTATGTTAACAACAAATCCAACCACCCACCCAGTATATTGCGTAACAAACCAAATGCTATCAACAAGAGATTGTGCGGAATTCCATCAGATGCACTATCTTTCCAACAATCAGTTCCCGCTTATCAACAGGCTTTAAAGAACAGCGGCTACGACCATCAGCTATCTTAAGCACCAACGGAACATAACACCACCCTCAGTATAAGCAGAAACAAAAGCATAAAACTATATGGTTTCACTCACTATTCTATAAGAACACAGCCACAAACATTTGCAAGAAGTTCTTCTCTATCTTAAACTCAGAATTCCCAAAGAATCATAAGCTTCATAAACTGTTTAATAAGAACACGATAAAGATCAGCTACAGCTGCAGCCCTAATATGTAAGATCTTACAAACAAGCCCAACAAGAAGGTGTCCAAGCCAATTTCAACACCAACAAAGAACTGTAATTGCCGCAATGCCGGTCAAGGCCCACTAAACGGGAAATGCTTAACAGAGTGTGTTATATAAGAAAGCTGTTGTGAACACAGACAATGCACGATACCCACAACAATCATATGTAGGGCTGACTGAAACATCATTTAAGAAAATATATATTCTAACCACAAATTATCCTTCTATTCTGGCAACAAGAAAAATTCCACCAAACTAAGCAAATACATATGGAAGCTGAAAGGGACATCAACTATAACATAAGCTGGAAAATTCTCAAGCATACATCTTGTTTTAATCGGTCTACAGAACTCTGCAACCTCTGTCAATGGTAAAAATTCTATATAGTTCACGAGCCACAGCTATCAACATTAAACAACAGAGCAGAAAAGATATCGACATGTAGACAGACATACACGAAAACACAGACTGGGTCAAATTACGTGAAATCTGTTACCATACAACATTCGTTTACGGTGTCTTTTAATCCTATTTATTTTAAACCTATAATTGCTTAGCTCGCGTTTATACATTTTACCAACCTTTGGTCATTTTAACTGAAGAGTGCACCTACTATGCATGAAACTATTTAGTAGTAAACTGCTTTGACTAACTTTTGATAACTTTTCACCATTTTGGTAACTTTTACTGAAATATGATTTTAGTCAACTCTAGTTTTACTATTGAGCACTTTTTCAAACGATGCGATAATCCTTCATATATATATATATATATATATAAATATATATGAAGGATTATCGCATCGTTTGAAAAAGTATATATATATAAATATATATATACAGTGAAACTCGGATAACTCAAACTTCAAGGGACCGAGCAAAAGTGTTCGAATTATCAGAGTGTTCAAGTTATCAGAGCACTGTCACAAGTCCATGTATTTACTTATTTATTAGTAGATACATGAACATATACAAACTATAATATAAATCAAAAGCACAAATGGCTTGTTTCAAATTAAATGCTTCTAATGTAAAGTTTAAAACGTTTTTATCAAAAAGTATAGAGATTTTTCTATCACTTGAGATTGGTTTGTTGTTTGAGGTGATGTTATTGCCAGGACGTTTTTTTAGATTGACATTGGCAAAACTTGATCGTTGCTGAAATGCTCAAAAGAAAAGACATCTTTTTCTTTTGAGTGTTTTACCCACGATCAATTTTGCCGATTTTTCTTGAAGTTTATGCAAAGATTAACTTACTTTACCTGGCATTCGTTAAGAGCAACACTCCGAGGCAGTTCAATTAAAAGTTTTACGAGGTTTTACGGTACATTGTATATCACTAACGTTTTTTGAATGGATACTTATTGAATGTACACACGTATTCTGTGTTTAGGTCAAACGATGAATAGTTTTTTTTAGCTAAGACAAAGTATACGTTTAATTACCACAATTTTTAAAACGTTTTAAACATTCAACATTCCGACGTTGATTCAACACGGAATCCACGTCGAAAAACTATTCATCACGGGCTAGCCGGGTCACGCACTCAAGGATTTTCGCCACGCAAATACAAAACAAAAACAACATGCTGTTTTTGTTTTGTATGTGCGTGGCGAAAATCCTTGCGCGCGTGACCCGGCTAGCCCGTGCTATTCATCGTATAACAGTATAAATCAAATTTCGCCAAACCTTTCGAACAGTCGTTGACAAAAATATTTTGCCGATGGAGGTAGTAACGACGCTTATGAATTACGAAAAGTTGAGGTTTACCTATATGGCTTGGAATAAAGTGATTTTCTAAAGCGATAGCAACCGTTTCGGTAGCCGTTGGGCAAAAAACAGTTCGAATTAACAGTGTTGAGTTCGAGTTATATAGAGCCATTTATCATTGCGTGGGAACAGACCAAGCAAATCCAGTCGAGTTAACCATGTGTTCGCTATATCTGAGGGCGAGTTATCCATGTTTCACTGTATATGTTTATATATTTATGTTTATTCAATATTGCTAGAAATCCTAGTTTTGAACAACAAAAAACACTCAATACACTGTGTGCAGGGCGAATAATAGTGCAATGCAAAGAGTACTTAGTTGGTTAACCAATAGAGATCTGTTTGAAATAGGTCTGCTAACATCGGGTGATAGTTTGAGAAAGATGTCTGCTCAAAGCAGATTTGTCGTGATTAACCAACAGCTAGGTACTCTCTATAGTATACATTTTATTATATACATACATATATATTTCCTAAACCTGACGCACTCTCTCTGACGCACTCAAACCATTTGGTTATCGTTTTGACACGTGATGTTCTCACGTGAATTGTAAGGCCAATAAAAGGCTCAATATAAGACTTCTCGTGGCAGTAGTTTATGACAAACACTTCGGGTTTTACTGAAGTGCCCAGTATCAAATATAGATGCTCGCTACTTTACAGTTTTGTTTCGACTTGGTATAATCGTCTAGTCGTAATCTGATCATGTGACCCATAATTCCTGCCAAACAGCGCGAATAATTTCTGCAGCATTTTTCAACTACCATAGGTGACCAACAGGCTTGTCATGTTTATCAAAGAATGATATGCACTCCTTCGAGCTAAGGTTAAAAAATTAAACAAATTTTTACGGTAGGTTTTAAGATATCAGTGCGCAAAGTGACAGCATTACAATGATGATGAAATAGACGCGTAAGGACAATAGACATAGTTTTATTGAATGCGTGGAATATATTTGTGAAAATATGTCGATGAATGAGGTTGCATGCAAGTGTAAACAGAAGCCATCTTGGTCAATTACGTCCCATTTGAGCCATTTTGGAAATGGATTCTAATTTACAGCAGTTTCGTGATGACGGCGATTAACTGTTCGCTTTAAGCTTTTAAGAGCTTGTAATCACATTTTCACATATTTTGCACCTACAACACAGCAGAGTAAGACATGGTGAATCTTTTAACACCAAGTAGTTGTAACGTAAATTTTGTTGCAAATCAACCTTTAATTCTTTTGACAAAATATTAAAGGCAATAAAATTGTTGAATGTAACTTTTTGCTAGTATAAAATCATCCTGCCATGGAAATCTGGTAATTGAGAATAGAAACTTTATGATTGTGAAAACTATTATTATTGTCATGAGATTTAGGATTCTCTCCATGGCTTGCTTTCGGAAAGCGAAAAAATAATGCGCTGATGTATTATTACACGTTTCTAATTATTAGTTGAAAGCTTGTTAATTGTTAGTAAACATCATAATAAAAGCACTCTCTGCAATTTATGAAGCAAACTTTTCTGCCGATGTTAGAAGCGAAAAATGAAATATGTGTGAGTCAGTCTCTATTATTTATTTTTGCACTTGTAGTCCAAAATCAACTTTAAACCAGACTATTTACAGAATGGGTCCTTTACACAAGCACCCCATCCCTTGCAACCAAATTAAAATGCATACTTGATCAGCAGTTGCACAATATGACAATTAGAGCTGAACGGTAAAACTAGCCTATAGTAATGTCTACATAACAATCAAGATAGGATAACTCATTGAATGATGTCGATTTGCTAAAGCACACTACACATCTTTACATATAAAGCATTTATTTTCATTAGTCACGTACTTATTCATTGGTAGGTGTCTAATAAGAATACATACTTATTACAGAGGTATTCTCCGATTCACCTCGGTAGTCACTAGTCCCTACGAATTGAGGAAATCGATAAGATCTGTGCAATGTAATACAAAATTACAGATCATTCCAAAGATCTTTCTGACTAACCTTGCACAGCCACAGCCATGACGTTGAAAGTTCCACTTGTAATAATCAGCAATCGGCAAGCAAAGAGCTGTCCCCTACGTGAAAGACATGAACTGATAAAGTACAAAGAACACTCCAAATTTTAAAATAAATATAAAAAATAAAATGACTCAACGATGTACTTTAATGTTTTAACATATATTCTAAAAGGTAGCGTGCTACGTAAGTATCAAAGTCGTTTCAACGGCTTGAACGGGCCTATTGTTGTATTGTGGGACTTGTTTTATTATGCTACAACTTCATGTAAGCATAATATTTACTTTTTAACGAGACGTCTGGTGCTAAATATCTGTACGTTAAACAGACATGTCTATAAAATATATTAACCCTCTAGTATAATAATAGTTATTTTAAAGCACCGAAAACAATGAATGTAGTTTAAGGTAGTTTTCCATCACCAACCTAAAACGTGTAGTAGCGAAACTGCGTGTTGGTTTAGACCGGATACACCTTAGTATTTTACAATTAGTGTGTAAGAAGGACTCTTGAACGTCTCATCGGTAAAGTAGAATATTAGGCTTTGTTTCGCAATTGGAAAATTTGTGGAAATTCCATTTTCCGAAATTTCCTACCCACCCGCTGAGCCGTATAGCTTCACAGACTCCCGGTCAGATCTAAAAAAGATAACGATTTGTGAGTTTCTAGACCGCAGTTCCTAACTCGGTTTGAAAACTGTGTAGCTGTGTTGGCGATTATATTTGATCAGTAGTACCATGGACGTAAGAAAATAGTTTTGTAAAGCTTTAAAAAGAACCTTTGACATCAATGTTAAACGTCCTGCTCTAGCGGGCAATATTTGTTTCTTTTTTGCATTTCTAAAGCGAGCTGCATCGTGGAGCCAGCATGGTGCTGCACGCTTGCAGTCAAAACTCTTCTTGAAAATTAAGAATGATTACTGGCATTAAAGAATGGTTACTGGTGCTTTGCTGGTGCTGGAAATGCTTAGATTTATTCTAGATACTAGAAATATAAGGTATATATATAAAAGAGTGATAAAAACAATGCATTGGAAAAATACCACAAAGGTTTACTGCTCTTATTAAAATGTTACGCTGCTAAAAATAGATCCTAGACATATGTTTTATAAGCAACTATGTTCTTGATGACAGTTTGTGTTGCAACAGTATCTTTTAGTGCAGTCTGTTAAATTTCAAATTGTAATTTTCCTTCGAAATATTGGACTAAGTTTTAGATTTTATTTTACTTATTTTAGGTGGTAGATGTTGGCATAAAACTGGCGATTTCCGAGTCGAAATCAACAATCAAGGTATGTCTTTTTGAGGTTGTGATCTAAAGTTGATCAAAGTCAAAATATCTCTATTTCATTTAATCAGCGGTAAAAGTTCCTCATGGAATTAATTTTATCATAATTTTTGCTACATCAACAAAATCTATATTTTATAAACATATTATGCAACGCTTAATGGAGCAGAACAGATTTTGCCATATTGTATTATTCGTTAACTTTTTTTATCTTTATCAAATGTTTATTTTCAGTTTCATGCCCTACTAATCCATGATAGTCTCACTAACGGATTAGACCAGCCTGCTGACATTGTTATAGTACCAAGACTTGATTCTGAGCGAAGTCACTACTCTCTAATGGTTAGTATTCTTATGCTGCACTTTTATACTAAAAGACTATGTCAAGATATTAATTTTGAGAACAATTAGTGTTGCATGGCTGTGCGTAGTTATTATAACTGTTTTAAAATTTTAAAACAGCACATCTTTTATATAGCGTGTAACTTGAATAATATAACTGTTTTGTAGGCACAGGAATACTTGCTCTGCGTGTATCTATAACATGCAACTTGCATTAGCTTGCATAGCTTTATATCCAAGTTGTATATGGTACTTTGTTTGCAGCTGGTAGATAGGAAACTTAGAAATCTTCATTCAATGGACTCTCTTTCTTACAAAGGACAACAGACCTTTGAAAAAAGGTGAGCATGAAATTCTTCACTAGGTTTGTCGGTAAATCTTACAAAAAGCAACAGTTATTGCCTTTGCATTCTAGCATAAATGGTTTAATCCAAAAACTCACTGTTAGCAACAATATTTGCAGGAAGCTTGTTTCTGTTGAGAGGTTTGCTGATTATGCTTTGACAGATAGTGAGATGGCGGCTATGCCACAGAAAGATTGTGTAAGCTTTGGACTGTATGTTATCAAGGTGAGTGACGCTCTCATTCGAAGAGGTCTTAAGACTTCAACAATTATCAGTAGGAAACGTCTAGTTGAATTATTTATCTACACATTAACTATTACTAAGGAACCTAGTCCTATTCTGTCAATTTTCACTGTTAACCACAATGTTTTTTCAGCAAAATTAGTGTGATTCCTTGTAGGGGGTTATGCAATAATCTTGAACTTTCTAGATATTAGGCACATTTTTGTTGTTGTTAACTTATTAAAGAATAATTCTAAGAATCTCCATTTTTACAATGTTATTAATATTTTCAGCATGCACAACGATATGTTGAATCGTTTGAGCTAGAAAATAGAAAAGATGGTGATATGTCTTTAAATCCTTCCACATACTGTAAAGAATTATTGGCAAGTATAAAGGTATGTGAAACAATAACTATTCCCAGCAGATTTAGCACATCTGTATATCTTGTATGTAAATAGATGTTAAGATACTTCCTCACTTATTTGGTTTAATTTTTTCAACCTGAACTAACAACTTTTTAACATTTTTGCATTGAATTTCGTTTTTAACCAGTTGTCTTTATTTATGTTAGGAAGATGGTCGAGCATTGGCGGATAACAAGCTCTCTATTGAAGCAGGTAGGTTGAAGATGTAAGCCACATACAGGCTAACAAGTTGTGTATTTGTATCATGTTAATACATAAAACCTATTTTACTGTGTTCACCAATCTAGAGCATGAGAATACTATTCTGATATCTTTAAATAGTATAGTGTTGGCATCTACAGACATTACCTGCTTTATATATATCTAATGCATGTTCTTAACCCTTTGGCTACGACGCGCTTACAGCCGGGAAAATACCAGCGTACGGAGGCAATTACTAGGGCGATTTGAGCCTTCGACATGACTGCATAAAAACTGCAGTAACTTACATCACAATTCTGATAGTTACATAAATTAATATGCATAGGAAAGCTGAGAAATTTCTCTACAAGCTGATATTTTTTCTATGCAGATAGCTTGCAAATGCTTTCCAGCAAGTCTCAATTTGTTGAAGCTATTAATTTTTTATACACCATTTTCAATTGTATTTTCCTAATTGATAAAGGTAATTGACAATGTTGTATAAATACTGCTTGCACGGATTCATAGGTTCTCAACAATTTGCAAAAAAAATTGGTCGTCAGAGAGCATAGAAAGTGGAAATATGAGCTCCGATGCATTGCGGGAGCGCCACTCGAAATTCTCAGTGCATGACCCAAAGGACCAGCGAAAAATGGAGGCCTGACAATGTCACCTAAACTTCGCTATAACTTACATGCAAATTGGAATAGAGCTATAAATGAATATGCATTTGAAAGCTTAGAAATTTCTCAACAGGCAGCTATTTATTCCCTGTAAATCGTCCCTGCAAAGTTATTCGTCTGTGAATATTTCTATCAACATTGTGATGTGTCAATGGTGCCACCTTTCTATCATAAAACATCGATAACAAATACATTTTTGGAAGCAATAACTCTGTGAAAATGGTTTATGATAAGCATCTGCACGGTGTCATATGTTTGCAAGAGTTTGTAAAGAAACTGGTTGTCCAAGTCGTCCTTTCCAAGCCAGCAAGCTTTCATCTATAGATATGAATTTACCAGGCAGTAAAACAGAATATAATTGGCCACATATCATGACAAAAACATCTAACTTGAAAAATCTATTGCTAGCAGGCTGTTCAAAATTGTCAGCAAAATGCACAGTAGAAAGTAAACTTGCTTCTATTTTTCTTTCTATTTTTAATTTTATTAAAAATCAGTGTAGATAATAAAGGATTGTGGACCAGTAAGACAACAGGGTAGGCTTTTTGAAAATACTTATATGCAAAACTAAATAAATAACTCGCCAAATATCTTTACCATCCACAGGCTCCGAAGCATCGCGATGTTTTTGGAGGCCATATTTATTCGTTTCGTTAAATATAACATTTATAATGGCCGATGTTATAAAAAGCTTTAATATTAAAAATACTTATCTGTTTAAAAATTCGAACTTACTCATGCCAAGCTGTCAGCAAAATGTAATTTTTTGTTGTTGTAAGTCAGCTCCTCTTTGAAATCCGTAAATACTCCTGGTTTCATTGCCGGCCGTTTCACTCTCACTTTCGCAATCCAATTCACCCTGTTGATCTTATTTTTCACTTTCATCGTCTACCCCACAATCTTCCGACCTGATATCCTTTTCTTCACTTCCAAACCAGTCGATGTCTTCCTCTAAACAAACTTTTTTAGCAGAGCTTGAACAACCGCGTGCGTTCATGATGAATAGATTTCCATAAAAGATCACATCTTTGCAAAGTGTATTGCTTGCACATGCGTATTAGGGATTATTTATAACCTCAAAACAGTATTACAAAGCCAATGGAAATTGATCAAATTACTCATTTTAATGCTGTTTTTTTAATAAATAATATATTTTTAAAAAGGTCCATCGCAGGCCGAATTTTTTCGGGATCCGTTCGCTGAGACAATGCTCGTATTCCGGGTTTTTACGGATTTTGTAAGCAAAGGGTTAACTAGATCAAAACTTTGTGAAGTAGTCTGTAACGTTTTCTATTTATTTATTTGTGTAATAGCCAAGGAAGAATCCCCCAGAGAAGGAGCGGTGAAGTGTTTCACGACAACAGAAGATCATGAAGCTACCAACTGGAATGGCAAGGAGCTTACAGAAAACCCTGTGGAATTTCCTGCTGTCTCACTAGATGCTCAGCTTATGTATTATAAAATCAAGTACCTGAAGCGCTATAAAACACACCATATTAGTTATGGTGTATTTAATGTAGTTCCAGCCGAAGATTACGAACATTGTCGACAGGAGCATATATCTGGAATGTATGATGATATTCAGGTGGTAAATGAGACCATTTTATATTATCTTAAAGAGAGTAGCTCTGACTATCAGGTCGTTAGTCGGCAACTTATTAGACTGAGTCCAGCTGTACTAGAAGCTTACGAGTCATGGTGTAAGAAGTTGACTCCAGAAGATGACAATAGTAGGCCATCTCCAGCATATTATGGTATGGAAAAATCCATTGCGAATAGCTAAACATACGTTTTCTTGGTATGCTTTCCAATGTACACATGTATGCAGATAACTGGCATATCTTCAATATGTTTTAAAACAAAATTTTATTGTTTGTTCACACCGGACTATTATCGTGTATTACCTGTTATTTGATGCCCTGATTCAGTAGAAACTACTGTTTTATTAACTTTTATGTTGCATACATTTATATAGTTTAGCCATCCTGTATTTCTAGTCAGTTTGTTTGCATTAGCGGAATGTGCATCAAGGCAGTGTGTACTCAGCTGTACTCAGTGTGTACTTTTTCTTTATACAATTTTGCAACTTGGTGTATTCAACTTTTTCAACGGTTTTTCTATTTGGTACATATTAGATTTTGTTGAGAGATGCTATGTAAACCTAAATAATATATAACTTTTACATACAACATACAATGATAATGCCTTCTCATAACTCTAAGCTTGAGTTTGTATGAAGTCATAAAACTTTTATGTAGCCAGGCTAATACTTGCTGTTCAAGTCCACGAAGTTGAAATAAGATAACTGTTTTGTAGCTAGGCTAAAATTTGCTGAAAAGTCAGGTTCCAATATGTATTTAATAGAAATATAACTGTTTTGTAGCTGGGCTAATAATTGCTGAAAAGTCAGGTTCTAACATGTATTTAATAAAAATATAACTGTTTTGTAGCTGGGCTAATATTGCTGAAAAGTCAGGTTCTAACATGTATTTAATAGAAATATAACTGTTTTGTAGTTATGCTAATATTTGCTGAAAAGTCAGGTCCCAATATGTATTTAATAGAAATATAACTGTTTTGTAGCTAGGCTAATATTTGCTGAAAAGTCAGGTTCTAACATGTATTTAATAGAAATATAACTGTTTTGTAGCTGGACTAATATTTGCTGAAAAGTCAGGTTCCAATATGTATTTAATAGAAATATAACTGTTTTGTAGCTGGGCTAATATTGCTGAAAAGTCAGGTTTTAACATGTATTTAATAGAAATATAACTGTTTTGTAGTTAGGCTAAAATTTGCTGAAAAGTCAGGTTCCAATATGTATTTAATAGAAATATAACTGTTTTGTAGCTAGGCTAATATTTGCTGAAAAGTCAGGTTCTAACATGTATTTAATAGAAATATAACTGTTTTGTAGCTGGACTAATATTTGCTGAAAAGTCAGGTTCCAATATGTATTTAATAGAAATATAACTGTTTTGTAGCTGGGCTAATAATTGCTGAAAAGTCAGGTTTTAACATGTATTTAATAGAAATATAACTGTTTTGTAGCTGGGCTAATAATTGCTGAAAAGTCAGGTTCTAGCATGTATTTAATAGAAAAATAACTGTTTTGTAGCTAGGCTAATATTTGCTGAAAAGTCAGGTTCCAATATGTATTTAATAGAAATATAACTGTTTTGTAGCTAGGCTAATATTTGCTGAAAAGTCAGGTTCCAATATGTATTTAATAGAAATATAACTGTTTTGTAGCTAGGCTAATAATTGCTGAAAAGTCAGGTTTTAACATGTATTTAATAGAAATATAACTGTTTTGTAGCTGGGCTAATAATTGCTGAAAAGTCAGGTTCTAGCATGTATTTAATAGAAAAATAACTGTTTTGTAGCTAGGCTAATATTTGCTGAAAAGTCAGGTTCCAATATGTATTTAATAGAAATATAACTGTTTTGTAGCTAGGCTTATAATTGCTGAAAAGTCAGGTTCTAATCTGTATTGTAATTAGAAGAAAAAGTATAACTGTTTTGTGGGCAAGCCAAAACCTGCTGTAGTCATATAAAATAACTGCTTTGCAATGTAGTACATACGTAATAGTTTGTAATAATATTATCAATGTACAAGCTCTATTCAAGAATATACTAAAAACCATTTACAACAACGGCCTACTACAACTACGCAGTACAACTAGCATTAGCAGTTTTGCAGTTCCGTAGAAACGACCTTGTCAACGTGCAGTTATATTGTAGGCGCCAAAATTTATTTCTGTGTACATTCCGCAACCGAGTTAGGAATTGCAGCTAGAAACTCACAAATCGTTCTTTTTTAGATCTGACCCAGACTCCCGCGACTAATGGCATAATTATGGTACATGGTATATGGCAGTATCGTATAGGGAAAGTTACGCCACCAACGGAGCCTATACAGACGCATCGAAAGTTCCAAACAAACATCGGCCGCGCCTACTTTTACATAGAGTTACAATGGACTGCTCTTACCTGTCATCGTTTATCAGTTAATAAAACTACTTTGGGCAACCTTAGAGCACTATCAAGCATACCAAAATAAAGCTCAGGTTTTGCTCTAACTCATATAGCAGTTGTAAAAGTGAGAGCTCTATATTTACAGGTTTATTGCTACTTCATAGTAAATACCTACTATTATCTGCACTAGAATGTCTCAGCTAAATTGTGTTTACTTGCAATTTCACAACTTTGGGCGTCCAAAGAAACAATTAAATGTATTCACAATGCTAATTATATTTATAATGCCATCACTTGCCAATTTTTTTGTTCATAAAAGTTATAAACGGGCTTGTTTTATGCAAATTAATGGACAACCACAAACTTATTACGGACAATGATTTCAACTAAAAATGCAAGAAGTATGAGGTACAACATAAAAATTGAACAACTTTCTATAATAAAAACTGAATACTAAAAAAGCATATTATACTACATAAAAAATCTTTCATAGTAAAGTTACAATAAAAATTATTAACTTCGAATAAACAGGTCAAAGAAGCTAAGCTGTACTAGTACTATAGTAAGGTACGCCAACGTAGTATTTTGTGTGCAATGGCTGACTTACACATGTTTATAACATATATAAATATAATACTAGTCAACAAGAATGAGTACAGTAAAAATACAGAAAGCATCAAATTTCAACAACACTTAATAATGAATATTCTGAGCTAGCGTTCGCATGGCCATGCTTTTGCTACCAAACTGCACTGACAGTGAGGTGGAGGTATGTTTTTACATAAAATATGAAGTCTAACATTCACAAACTTTCTCACTAGTTTCTGCAATATAGCATGACAAGTGGGCAGCTCATGTGGCATATCAATATTCTCCATGCATTTAGAAGCTATCAAAGTACCTATATGGTTGTTCTTAAGATGAGGTTCAAAGCTTCTCCCGACAGACTCCCTCTTTTTGAACAGAGCAAATGTGTCACCAGAAACTTCACACAAAGCACCTTCTTTAAAGTTTTTAAATTGCAGAAAACCTCACTTACAGTGCGGAACACCAGACATGTTAGATAGGCTGCTGCAACAACCTTCACATACTTGCTTCAACTTTAGCAAACTCTGTAGACAATAGCCAGCAAGATAGTATAACGACTCTTCTTCTGCTGCGCTGATTTCCACACGTGAAGCTAGAGGTACGTCTATGAGCAAAGGCTCGGCAGTTGGTACTTCTATGGTAGATGGCAATAAATCTCCGAAGTACTCTCGCTCATCTTCTACATAGTTAGAAGCTTTGCTCTATTTGAGATACTGTGCCACAGCGATCAGTTTTAGAGCATATTTAAATTCTCTAGCTGTTGGCACAAGACTCCTACGTCTGACCAAGCTGAAAAGGTTCTCGATACAGTCTTGTGTCAACCTGGAGGTGAGTAAGAACTCCATGTTGTCAAGCATGTCATCACAAATGTTGAGTACGGATCGTGTAGATAGGTGAATACCAGCTTGGACTGGCTTCCATGCATACTTGACTCCTATCCGCATTGACTGAACTATTTGTATGAAATCATCAAGAAATGAACGAGCATCAGCATAAGCGTCAAATTTGTGTTTAGATAAAGCCATTACAGAATCTCGAGAGGAACTCAAATCAAACCAATGATCAATTGTGTCAATAAACCAAGCCGTTGTCAAATACTCCTCAGATCTACCTTCCTTACTAACGAGGTACCTCAGAGCAGCACTAACAGACTTACTACCCTAGGACACTTATGTATTCGTGGAATCTAATTTTCGTGGCAACATCCTCTCGCAAAAATTTCATGAGCGAAACTAAACTATCATAACGAACGAGCGAAAACGCGCAATTAAATGGCTTTGTTCATTGACATTCACAATAAAATCGTCATATTAGAAATGCAGGCAAGTTTCGTGTGTGGTTGGTTCATTGGGCAATTTTTGCTAAACTCATTATAGCTAATACACCGACTGAGCAGCACGGCAAAAAAAATTAAGATAATAAGTTTTTTTGGAAAAGCCTAGACAAATTAGGAAGATGATGATATTAGTTTAGTCATTGAATTTGTAACTGATGAGGATGACAGTCTGGTAGGGAAAGTCATAAAATTGAATAATAATAATTATTGTGGTGATGAATTTTATTACCAACCAAAAGCAATAACAACCCGGAGCCATGGCCACTGTTATAATAATAGTGGGCTCGGTAGTATTCTAGAGCCGGTTTGCAGCTTCGCTGGGGGTTTCCGGTTACAAAGCTGGCTTAGAGAACATGCTGAGTTATTCTGGTTCTTATATTATTCTGCTATTTATCAATTAATAAAGCTAATCATCATTACACAAACAACAGATGTAACATGGTGTCAGGTGCCAGGACCTCACACCTGAATGCCTAGGTATACCTGGCCTCTGTAACCTAGGCGCAAAGGCAGAAGAGCTAAGTTCATACACTTACTTACACAATTAGTACTTGCCTAAATAGAGATATTAGAATTTCAATTCATTTACGTAACAAATCCTATTGATATGGGGGATCTACCACCACCATTACGCATCAAGGTAGATACACCTAAGCCTCTGGATTTTGTCAATGCCAGTACACAGTGGACAGAATGGCTGCGAAGATTTAATCGTTTTAAGAACATCAGTGGACTAGCTGCACAAGATCAGTCAGCACAAATCGATACTTTCCTTTACATTCTAGGCTCGGAGAGCGAAGACATTTATGAGCAGCTGGTGATCGCAGGTGATAAAACTTTAGATAAGGTGATAGCAGCATTCGCTCTGTACTTTCAACCTCGTTCAAATGTACTGCATTATAGAACACAGTTTTATAACCGTAAGCAAACAGTCAATGAGTCAGCATAAGAATACATCCATGGCATTCATAAGTTAGCCGGCAAATGTAATTTAACGGTGAACCTTACAAAAGAAGACATGATCAAAGATAGGCTGCTTTCTGGAATGTTAGATACTACATTAAGTGCGGAATTACAGCTAGATGAAGCGGTCACCCTAGCAGCAGTCACTGCAAAAATGAGGTCTAAAGAAACCATAGAAAACCAAATGAAAGCAGAGGCTAAGGTTGAAGTTGTCAAATCTCAGATGAAAAATACTTCTACAGATAAGGCTAGAGGTGGTACTTCATCAGAGAAGCCTAGAAACTTTACGTCAAATCAAGGTGGAGCTAGAGGAACAGGTAGCTCTACCCAAGGAAGAGTTTGCATGTACTGCAGAGGATCTCATCCATCATGTTCTTGTCCTGCGTATGGAAAGACTTGCAATATATGGATGAAGCGCAATCACTTTGCTAAAGTCTGCCAACAACAATCCTCACGTGCTGTGGCTGAGGTGGCAGAGACAGTAGACAACACTTCTGAGCAGAAGGGTGAATTCTATATACACGCAGATGACGTTGTCGTTGACATTAATGCAGGGTTTTTAGCTGAAGCTTTTGTTATTGATGCTGTAGAAACTGAATGGTTAATGGATTTTCAAGCAAATGGTTTCAACCTCAGGGCCAAAGTAGACACTGGGGCTCAAACTAATGTCATATCAAGTTCTGAACTTCAGCGGGTTTCTCCACAGTCAACTATTCGACCTAGCCACACTAAACTCACAGCATACTCTGGCCATACAATCCCCATTGTAGGTGTAGCCGACATCACATTGAAGCATGCAAATGTTGACCACATGCTTTTTTTCCATGTACTTGGAAAAGAACTAAAAGCTCGGACACTTCTAGGGCTACCCTCAATTACAAAGCTGGGTCTCATTGACACTGTCTCAACCATCGGTAGTGACGGGACATCCATCAATCCAGTGGAAATCACAAGTAAGTACATACTAAGTGAGTTCAAAGATGTTTTTACTGGTTTTGGCAAACTAAGTACCACGCATAAGATAAGACTCAAACCCAATACAATACCTGCGGTTTGCCCGCCAAGGTCAGTACCACATGCTCTTAGAGAAAAACTCAAAACCGAACTAGAACCTTTAGCCTCATTAGACATCATAGCTGAATGTCAGGAGCTAGGTGAGTGGTTAAACCCCATAGTCCCAGTACTCAAACCTAATGGCACACTAAGAATATGTTTAGATCTGCAGAGACTAAACGAAGCAACCATCAGAGAGCGCTATACTTTGCCCAAAATAAGTGACATTTAGGCCCGGTTAGCTGGTTCCAGAGTATTTACTACACTTGATGCACAATCCGGTTTTCATCAAATAGCAATTGATGACGAGTCTTCTAAACTAACAACTTTTCTGACCCCATTTGGTAGATTTCGTTACAAGAGACTACCGTTTGGAATTACGTCGGCTCCAGAGTTTTTTCACAAAACCATATACGATATCGTTGGAGATCTCTCAGGTGTAGAAATTTACATAGACGATATTCTCATACATGCCCCTACTCAAGCGGAGCACGACAGTAAGCTCCGTGAAGTTCTGACACGATTTAGGAAAGCTGGCTTAAAGTTGAACTCGGGCAAATGTCATTTCAGTCAAAATACCGTGAAATTTTTGGGTAACATAACTTCTGAGAGGGGTATTGAACCGTCTCCTGACAAAGTGCAAGCCATAGTAGATGCGTTAAGACCTAAGAATAAAGCTGAGGTTCGATCCCTGTTAGGTCTTGCAACATACCTAGCCAAATTTTGTCCACGTCTATCGGAAGTTACTAAGCTGCTAAGGGAGTTACTCAAAGAAACAGTCAATTTTTGCTGAGAGGGGGTGCAAGAAAATTCTTTTAGTAAGCTCAAAAAGCTAGTAGTCAATGCACCGGTTTTAGCACTTTTTGACCCAAACAAAGAAGTAACAGTCAATGTAGATGCTAGTTCACATAGTCCAGGTGCAGTGTTGCTACAGGAAGGCAAACCAGTAGAGTATGCGGCCCATTCGCTCACTCCTACCCAATGTTTATACGCGCAAGTTAAAAAGGAGATGATGGCAATTCAGTTAGGTTTAACACACTTTCATCAGTACGTATATGGCCGAGAGGTCACAGTAGAATCAGATCACCAACCTTTAGTTAGGATCAACAAAAAGCCACTGAATGAGCTTGCGCCCAGGCTTCAGCGAATGAAAATGCGTGTGCAACATTACCAATACACTGTCAAATGTGTACCTGGGAAACAAATGTATCTGTCAGACTATTTGTCTAGATTTTGCAAGGCCGCAGCACCTGATAAAAACTTGAGCCTAGATGATCCCATGCCATAAGTTTGTGCCATTGTTATACGTGGTAGTAAGGCTCTTGATGAGTATTATGAAGCCACCAGCATTGATCATACATGTGTAGCTTGCAAATCGTTTCTCAGTACACCAAGAAAGGGTGGCCAAAGCAAAAGAAATTATGCCATCCCTTGGCTAAACCTTACTGGCAGTTCAGAGACACAATCAGTGAACATAATGGTTTGTTGTTCTACGGCGAGAGGTTAGTAATTCCTCATACAAAACAATCGGAAATTATAGAGCGTTTGCATGATAGTCACCAAGGAATCACTAAAACACAACAGCGTGCTCGTACAGCTGTGTTTTGGCCTGGCATGTGCCAGCGCATTGAGGATAGAGTTAGTTCGTGTGACGTATGCAAACGTCATGACAAAGCCCAACAACACAGTCCACTGATGCCTAGTGAAATTCCTAGCTATTCGTGGCAAATCATCGGTAGCAATCTATTTCAAATCAAAGATCAACACTACTTGCTAAATGTAGATTACTATTCAAAATGGGTAAACATTTCACCACTAGGGAATTTGACAAGCCAAAACATCATACAGGAATTCAGGAGGCAGTTCGCAGATTTTGGTCAAGTTTCTAAAATAAGATCTGACAATGGCCCTCAATATGCATCTAAGGAATTCAAGGAATTTGCTGAACAGCTCAAAATTGAGCATGTCACTTCCTCACCCAGTTTTCCGCGTTCTAATGGGCAGGCCGAACGGGCAATACAAACAGTAAAACAGTTAATGATCAAAGCCTCAGAAGATGGCAAGTGTTTTTGGCATCCGTTGCACATGCTTCGCAACACTTCCTTAGAAGGAGACTCTCTTTCCCCTGCGCAGCTTTTACAAGGTCGCACCCTCTATACTGGTTTGCCAGCGCAATGGCACACTCTTTTCCCTAGAGCATACAATAGAGAGTTAGTTAAGTCTAAAATGATATCTAGACAAGAAAACATGAAAAGCAATCATGACGCCAAGTGCACAGGTAAAGAAAGGTCAGTTTTAGCGCTAGGAAAGCCTGTTAGATTCCAGTTACTGAACGGTAAGTGGGAGCAAGCTGTAGTGGTCAGTCATGCAAGTCAGATCCGCTCATACTTAATCCGAAATTTGGCTACAGGGGCAGTTATCCGACGAAACAGGCAGCAGTTGAGAGAAGACGAAACTCAACCACATACTGCACCCGTAAGTAGGGCTGTATCAAAACCAACTCCGCAGCAGTTTCCGAATACAGGACCCGAGACAGTTGTCAATCAGACCGGCAGCGAACAGTCAGAAAAACCACCCGTTGTGTCTTTACCAGATACTCCAAAGCAAGCACTGGTCAGACCGGCTGAAACTTCCGGCACATTATCAAATCAAACTCAAAGTTCACTGTCTGCTACACCAACGACCCCTGTTACCCACACCAGAAGTGGCAGAATTGTTAGAAAGCCACTGAGGTTCAGAACTGAGTAGTCATTACTATGACCGTTTAGAAGGACGTGTGTACTGTAGTTTAGTAGCTTAGATCCGTAAAGGTAGTTAGTAATTAGGCTATAGATAGCTTTCTTCACATTAGTATTTAGCCTTGTTTTTAACTTTTTATTTACTATTATACTCAAATACTCGTTGAGTGCCCTTTTTACACATAATACTGTACACTCCTCTACGCGGGCTGCTAGGGGACAATATTATCTTATTGTTACTGCGTTCAGAGAAGAGGAGATGTTATAATAATAGTGGGCTCGCTAATATTCTAGAGCCGGTTTGCAGCTTCGCTGGGGGTTTCTGGTTACAGAGCTGTCTTAGAGAACATGCTGAGTTATTCTGGTTTTTATATTATTCTGCTGCTTATCAATTAATAAAGCTAATCATCATTACACAAACAACAGATGTAACAGCCACCGCGTGCTATAAATACTTGAATTCTAATACTGGTACCACATAGGTCACTACGGCAGGGACCTTGACGTCATTGATAGTCCAGGAAACAAATGGCAGCAAGCGATCAAATTGCATTATTGATCTCGCCTACACATTTCTACCTGCGGTTCACAAATAAAAACTACTGTACTTTTCGGACTATTAGCCGCTACTTTTTTCTGATGATTTGAGCCATGCGGTTTATATAAGGGTGCGGCTAATCTGTGGCTTCCTCTTTCACCGCTAGGGCGCACTAACGGGAATCTCCAATTAGTGCGCTTCTAGCGCTGAAAAAAACGAAACAATGCCTCGCGGTACTGTCCCGTTAGGCACTGAGTTAAAAAGCATCGGATAATACGAAACTGTGCCGTTCTGCACTGTTCCGTTTTAAACGGCAAAGTTGCTGCCACATTGAAAAGCACAGTCCTTAGTTCTGCGGCCTATACCAAGGTGCAGCTTATGTATTGTTTTATTATCGTTTATTGGAAAATAAAGCAGATGCAGCTTATATAGAGGTGCGTTTTATAGTCCGAAAAGTACGGTAGTCCCAAATTGAAAAATATTTCGTGCCAGTGAACTGGACCTGAAGAATCTAATGTTTGTTCCACTGCATTTATTTTCACATCACTATATTTTTGCACTCATCAGAGCTGCGAAATTAAGTTGCAGCAACATTTTACTCTGTATGCTACTCACGAAACTAAATACTAGCGAAATATAAGTGTCCAAGGGTAAAGAGGTGCATGGCATTTGCCACATTCATCTTGCTGAAGTATCCTGTAGATGAGAGAGTTTTATCAGACAAATTGGGTGTTAATTTTAAGTCTTTACCAGGCTGGAAGTCAAGAAGATCCAAAACATGGGATAGTTTTATGCAGTTAAAATGAAGATTATGTTTTCTACAAATATCGTCAGCTATTGTAAAAACTTTATGAGTGGCAAACGTATTTCTTAAATTTTTAATAACGTGAGGAATGTCAGCTAAGAAATGAAGTACATTATCACCAGACACAGGATGTGGAATACAGCTCACTAGTCAGTCCCTTTTGCTTTCAAAGCCAAACGTCTTCTACATCACTTGGTTGCTTGACCCCATGTCTGAAGTAACAGCAACTACTTTCAGACCAGTACCGCTTGCATGTGTTATGACATCAATAATAAGAGAAGCTGGACTGTCCCCGGAAATAGATTTACCAGTGAGATGGGATGCGACAATTTATTTCCATCTTTCAGTAATTCCTGCAAAGATACAGCCAACACTTGGATTCTAAGTACATGTAATATTAGTGGTAAAACTGCAGACACAAAGAGGAAAGTAATAAATGAAATAAACAAGAAATTAACGTCACCAACCTCCAAGCATAACCACTGAACCATGACTAACAAGGCCACTATGGCCAGGTAACATCACTTCTCCTATTACGGAGCTGTTGCTAGCATCATACTCAAGGGCTTCAGTAATCTCCATCTCATCCAACACAAGGCAACACTGTCAATCCCTCTCATGCAGACTCGCAGCCTAAATCAAAGAAGCTAGTAAATGCAGAATAATCCGCAAAGAAATCAGAATATAAAAAGAGCGATTAGCAAAACAAATGAGAAACATAAAATTGAAAATAAACATAAGATAACTCTTTATTACACAAGCTCACCTTTTCCTTCTTGTATTGAAAAACAGTCGTGAGAACTCCTGGCTCAAAGCAAAAAGTTTGAAGTCGTCTTTGCAGTGTCCTAACAGACGGAAGAGTCATTCCTGAATCCAGGAAATGGTTGTAACCTGTGGACCCACAAGTAAACCGCAACTTCAGCCCTTTCTTATTGTATCAAGTTGCCATTGCAATCCTCTAGTGGAATGTCTCTAAAGAGCAACAAGTTGATCCCTATTAAACAACTTTTTGAGAGCCATTTCATGGGTTTGGAGTTTTTCTAAGGTAGCCCTATATTCTTGTTAAACGTGCAAAAAAATAAAAAAGTGGCTACATTGTTGAAAATGTTCTTGATTACCACTACTGACCATATTGAGTAATCGACTACGCAAGTTGATATTAAAATAATCAATAGCAACATTATAGATTTGCATGTTATCAAAGTGAAATCGATCACAATTCTCAACAAGCATATACATGCATATACATGTTAGGGTTTCAGAGAACTTAAATTTCCTCAAAATTACTCAGATAGAGTAATTTAGAGCAAAAAAGAGCAATTTATCATCATTGGCGATGAGGGATTGAATTCATTAGTAAATACGTGTGTGTTAGACAGATATTTAAATCATACATATACCTTATGCCTGAGCCCCTAAGTTCTACTGGCCACAACAACTGATAAGATAATTGTTGTACTGCTAATAGGGAAAATGTTATAGAAGTGAGTGTCAGTTAGGAAAGTTAGAGTGTGTAAGAAAGCTACATATATAAAGAATACAATTGTTAATCACAAAGCAATTTCGTTCCCATACCTCTTTGTAGCCACCTGTTAAAAGATACATTCAAATTAATAACTGAAACTGATTGTAATATATAATTACTTTTGCAAAAACCTGTTGCACAGTTTGATATATCATAAGCAATAAACGAGAAATTGAATATAGAAATTAATGACAAAAATTTCCTCACCCATATTTTGGCTTGTGCTGGGGAATGCAGAAGAGCTGGGGCTTGTGATTATAGTATTTTTTAAAGCAGTTTTTCTTTTAGAGACAGGTGGTGGCCTGTGAGCAAACAGAGTAGGAATGGCATCACTTGTCAGTCGAAGTTTTTCCGTTTTAGTCAGTGTAAAACACTTTCTTCAAAATGTCTCTATAAGTAAACAAAAAAGAGGAAAGGTAAGCAAGGGAAACAGTAATATGAATACTACTATTACTATTAGGCCTACTAATAAGGCTACTACTATTACTATTCAACTTATTCTTAGATGCCTATACAACTTTTTCCAATACTTTTAACCAGTTATCTGTTAATGAATGCAACATACTATATGCTATTTTTTATCAACTTCAATAATAACACAAATGCAAAGCAATACAACAGATAAGAAAACTTTGGTAATAATAATAAAACATGACAAAAAACAATAGTGGTACTATACAAACAACTAAACTTATAAATAACATTTATTATAATTATAAAATGTATTCTAACAACTAGCAGCAATAATTACAATGACAATAAGAATACCAATATGGTTTAATTAAAAACTGATATACATGTACGCATATACGTATAACAAGATAATTCTAAATAATATTTTGACAAACCTCACAAAGTTTAGAAGAAGCACTTGGCCGCAAAGGTTTTGGATTCCTTTTGCTACTTCCAAAATCCAACCTGTAATTTTCACATTGACACTGTTTAAATAAATAAAATAATAAAAAATGACTCTGTTCACATAGGCCTGACACGGCTGTGAATAATATTCTAAAACTATCCTTAGCTTTCCTACTAATCAGTTCAACATTAAACTTATAGTAATATATAAATCTATACAAATGCAAACACTAAAAACAACGTGAATCTTACCTGCCCACTTTAACAATCCATGCATTCCTTCTTTCAGGATCTTTTGGGAATTGAAAAACCCAGAGGCCTAACTCTGATCTGCCTGAGCATCCCACGGCCCAACAATTAACCATTGTGATGAAGATGCTGTTTAAATCACAATTAAATTTAAAATTATAAAAAATAAAGGGGAAAAGTGTTGACGCAAAGATCAAAATAACTCCACGCTGGCAGATAAACGGAATTTTGATTTTAGCCTCGTGTGAATCTAACTAACCACAGAAAAGATGCTTAGTTTGTACATGAAAAGAATCAGAAAATTCTGACGATCTTTGTGGTATATAAAAAGGCTAAGAAAATAGTGATTTCGACTATGTAAAAGTTGTATTTCTGATTCGATACCTTAATTTTCAACAGAACTTTATATAGCAAAGCGAGTTTGTTTGGAACTATTGAAAATGACGTAACTCCAGTTGGCGTAACTCTCCCTATACGACACTGGTATATGGGAGCTCGCGCGTTTCCAAACCAGTCAAGCCCACTATTTTTATAAAAGTTATAATGGAGAGGCCACAACACTAACCAACAAAAATTGCTCTAATTGGCAGTCGCTCTGAAACTAATTGTTGTATTATACACCATTTGAAAGAGGACAAAACTCCCTAAAAAGCTATCAATGACTTTTTCAATTTAAGAAAGTATAACCCTTTCAATGCTCAAATTAAAACACGTCTTACCTAAATTGATATGTAGCTCGATTTCTGATAAGTTTTGTATCGGCGACCAGTTTCTGGTTTGGGGTTCTAAAGGAATTACTTTTTAATGTTTGTGTAAAAACCATGGATGCTGCTACTAATCACATATGACATAGGGGCTTGCAGCAATATTCATTTGAAAACTGCTTGTGGATACTGTTCCTTCAACTATCCGTCTCATAAGCTCACCAAAATACTATCAGCTGAAGATCAATTAAGCAAATCATATATGCAAAATATATTGTATACAGTACTGCAACACATATGCGAAAACCAGGCTCAGGTAAGCAGTTACAGATATTAAGATCATCTGCACGCGACTAGATAAAAATATAATTATGTAGCAGTAGCAAACAACAAAAACAAAATAATAGTGCAGTAAAGTTTGAAATTCTGCTAAAAAGGTTAACACTGCATTCGCAACACTGGTTTCAGGCGAGCAGTTGGATACTTATAATATTTTGACAATATATTAGACTGAAAAATTTTAACCATAAGAAAATATAAACAGAGTGAGTAATGAAAAGAAATATTGCTTATAGAAGTCACTCTTCGGCTCTGCTCCTCAACAGACGCTTTAAGATAAGAGTTAACTGATGATGCAAACTCTTTGCACAAGACCTCGCATCGCCATTGAAGCACTTCAAAAGCTCACATACGATCCATTTTTCAGCGCTTTAGTGGCTTTTTTTACACATGAAGTGCAGACATACTGTGACAAACTTCCTCGCCAGACGATTCCCTAACTGATGTTGGCAGCTTGACGATGTCAGTGCATGGCACCTTGCACTGAGTTCTAAGCAATGGTTGGTCGATTTTTGGCATATGAATTTTTGCCTCATAGGCGTGTACAGCAACCTCCCATTTCATCAGCTCAGCAAAGAACTCATTGCTCACTTCAAAAAGGGCACTATCTTTAAAACTCTTGAGCTGGATGAACCTTGACTGGTCTTGATGACAGCTGTCCGCAACCCGGAGTCGATCTGTGCAGGTCTTGCCGGAGTTTCATCAACGATTGAAGGCAGTATCCGCTGAGATAATAGAGAGACTGCCTCCCATCTTCACATGAAATACTTTCACTTGTGAATGCTGATGAAATGTCAACAGTAGAGTTTTCATTAACTGAAGGCATTAAGTTAGCAGGTAGAAACTCTGCTAAATACTGACGTTCATCAATGGCATAGTCTCCATTTTTTACTTTTTTTAAATACTGAGTGATGCACATATTTTTAAAGCATATTTAAATTGCGGAATGTTGGTACAGGGTTTTTACTGTAGATAACGGAAAAAAGATTCTCTACACAGTCTTGTGTCAGCAGCGACGTTAACAGGAACTGGAACTTTCCAGAATCTATGAGTAATTTACAAAGATTCCAAAAAGCGGTTGTAAATGGTTGTACACCTGCCTACACTAACTAGATGTACGAATGTATGGATGTACGGATGTACGGTTGTACGGTTGTACAGTTGTATGGATGGACGGATGTACGGATGTACGAATGTACGGATGTACAGATGTATGGATACACGGATACACGGACATACCAATATACCGATATACAGATATACATATATACAAGTTTACATATATACAGATATACAGATATACAAATTTACATATATACAGATATACAAATTTACATATATACAGATATATATACAATTGGTGAAAAATTTATTACAATTTGACTAAGCAAAAAATTACTAAAAGTTTCATATTACAAAAAAGGTCTGTAACACTCATCAGGTAAAATGGTTAGTGAGGACTATACGTTAAGTTCTGCATAAGCTGCTAAACTGAAATGGAAGCTCAGGCATTTAAAGCTAATAAAAGCTAGATGGGTGAACTCTATTATGTAATGCCATTTCGTAAAATATGTTTCTTAGAATGTCTCTAAGTAGATATGAGTTCATTTTTTTTGTTTAGAGTTGCCTTCTCGGGTCTGTAAATAATGAAATGTTTTTCCGAAGTACATAACTTGCATTCTCTGCTGTTCTTTGAGTGAGACTTGGCGTGTGATAAAATTTGCCAGGTAGTGTGATAGTCGGCGCTGTTTTCTTTGAGGTCCCATATGTAGCTGCTTAGTTCGATAGAGCCGCGTTTAGATGTCTCTGAATGTAGATTTGTGATAGTTATATTTTGTTTTGAAGTTGTTTTGGGTGAGTCTTACATATGTGGCTACAGGTTTTTCTGTTAGCGGTGGTTGTTACACTTGCCTGGAATATTAAAGATTTTGCTAGGCATTAGTCTGGTAATTGACAAGTGTTCTTATTTCTACAATTGCAGCCAGGATTAGTTGTTTCTGGATTGTTTAGTGATAGTAGCTTCCGGTTGTGAAAGTTGATTGCCTGTTTTACGTTGTTCATGCAGCTATACATGTAGCTTGTGATCAGTGGAAAATTCCTTCTCAATTAATTTAAAGAAAATTTTTCCAATGTCATTGTGTACGGTGTTACTGTAAGGGGGTTGTACCAGACTGTGTTTCTCTTTTTTGTCTATTTTCTGCCTTTAGTTGTTGAGCTCTTGGTGGGGCAAATTCTAGATAAATAGGAGCAGCTAGTTTAAAGGCTTTTTTATCTGATGAAATTTTGACCGCCTTTTGTTAATCGCTAGTGGTACGGTATATTTTTGATGACATTAGGCGGTTGGTTAGAAGTTTTGTGAACATAGGTAAGTATAATGATGGTGTTTGGCTTAGTGAAGGGTACATACTTCCTATTTTCTAGGTTTAGAATTATGTCTAAGACATTTACTACCGTTTTTCTGTTGGCTTCTATATTTATTTTTAGATCATGTGAGCTAAAGCCTGCGCACAGGTTTTCCTTGATGCTGTCAAAATGGCGTGGGATGTTTTAATGGCGCCGAAACATGTGAGCTAGTAGGTGCATCGTAACCCATAGGAGCAATGTATCAATTAAGATGTCATTTAGCGTGTGCAACTGAGAAAAGGGTATTCGGTACAAGATGAAAGCGAAGGGATTGTAATAGCTGTGTAGTGTTGTTGTTCGAAGGCAAGTTTAGATGGCATGTTTAAAAACTTGCGGTCGTAATCTTTGTGAGATCAAACCCAACAGGAAGCGAGATTTCTATTCCACAATTTTAATAGCTATAACTGGACAGACTAAATTACAGAATCACAGATAACACATAAGCACTGAGATTTATATATGTATTATATATAAAAATATATATAAATGTACTATACATTCATATATACTATATACTTTATACTATACTATTTACAATATACTATACTATATACTATACTATATACTACACTATTAAGTATAGTTAATAGGTCTATGCATGAAAGCAATCACCTAAAGTTCTAAAATGGTCAGCTATAGATCCCTCTTCTTCATCAGCAAGACGGTGAACGTCAGCAATTCTCTCATAGCCTCTTTGTTTATTTCACATGATATACTTAGGTAATGTTATTATATTGACTCTATATGCTTGGTCATCATTTGTGATACTAGACTTATTTTCAAAAACCAATTTAGCCGCCCTTTCTAGTCGCACGTCACTGATATTATCAGCATGCAATGTCTTTCTTTTGTAGTTTCGTGGCATTTTTTACCATAGTGGTTAGAATAAGATTTCACGACAAAGCGTATTTTCATGAATTTTCATGTTATGGCATATTTTAATAATGTTTCAGGACAAAGCGTATTCCCGTAAAATTTCATGATATCGCATATTGGAATAAGTTGCTACGACCAAATAAAAGTGTCTACCTGAATAGCATTAATTACCGCAAACAGCCACTTGTCACAAAAATAAATTTTATGAAATTTTATGTGGATGGCTTTACTAAAAAGCTGTCACATAGCTCTAAGCTGTTACTCTGTTCTGAAAATATGTTCTCTTGTTGTTTGCAGAAACAGTATTAATATCGGAAGCCTGTTTGGAGACCAACTTTCATAAAATCCATGTCAAAAGTTTACTTTATCATTGAAATTCCACTAAACGTGGAATATTTGATTTACCATCAAAGTATGAAATCGCACAGGAAATAAAGATGGTTGCCACAAGGCTTTCCCTAGTCAAGAAGACAACTCTTCAGCTAGTGTATGTATTTTCTCAAGTTGGCAGTTACACTAATTACCCTGCAGCACAAGTCACCATTTTTACCTTACACAAAAAGATTATAACATAAAAGCATATTTAAGGTTTACTAAGGTGCCTTCCTTACCATAAGTATCAAACAACTGTACCAGCAAAAAGAGTGTGGAGAAAATGAACAACGGTGTGCTTTAGAAGCAACCGCTGACTATAATTAGGCATTCAGCCAGCAGACTTGGCATCAAATGAGTTTTACCACATTGTTGTAATGGAATGCCATCATGTCTCGATGTTTCTGAATAAATGTATAGATAAATATAGATGAAAATCTTTGAGCGTGTCTGTGTGTGAATATATCCTTTCTAATTTTGGTTTTATTAAAACAATTGGATACCTTTTTAGGTTTTAGCTTGGTCTTGAGTAAGGAGCCTGCAGCAATAAATACATATATTTTTTTCTACATACATGTAGATCCATTAGCACAATCAATAATTCCGAAATCTAATTCAAATGCCAAATCAAATATAGGGGAAGGCGGGATAATTTGTCCCGTTTTTCGGTTTTTGATGTATGTACTAGTGTCTTTAAACTTTTTTCACCCAAGTATTTTTATGTATATAGTTTAATATGTTGTCTAACAAGATATATCAATCAGTTTGAATAAAACTTACAAGGTGACCAAGGGTACCAGTTCTTATAAAAACTTATTAATGGCACAAATTACTCTGCATACGGGGAAATTTATGCCAGCATTAAACGTTAACAAAATTGCATAATTTCTGGTGACTTTATTATAATAACACTTTATAAAACTTGTATTTGCTATATAACTCAGCTAAGTATTCAAATACTATAATATATCTTAATTAAATGGTGACACTACACAAGTCAGTATTTAAACACTAAAACATCTTCTATTCAATGGTGAAATCACCTCGCCTTCTGGACGCCTCTTCATGAACCAACTCTAGTTCATGAAAAGGCGTCCATGTAGTTCATAAACAGCCTTTTCTAGTTGCCCCTATTACCGATATTGTCAACACGCATTGTCTTTCTTTTGTAATTTTGTGTCATTTTTGCTATAGCAGTGAGCTAAAATAATATTTACTGGTTCACCAGTAAAAATCCATAAATAAACAAAATTTTATACAAAGTTATATGTTGCAGTAAAAGCTCGGTGTAAGTTGTGCCGGCACAAATTACCCCAGTGTCAGTGGTTCAAATTACCTTGAACCTCCATTTTGAACAAAAATTGAAATTATAAAAAAAGTATTACATAGAATAAATCTACACAATGATGTCATTATACCCAACAAACATATTAAAAAGGAATAAATGGTTTAACGTAACTTTTGCAGTTCATTCTTCAAAAAAATTATTCCCAAATATCATGAATCAAAAATACTTTTTACTAAGAAAATGACTAAAGTTAGAATAAATTACTCACTATGTGCTTTGAAGAGAAGAAGCAGGAAACAATATGGTCACTATCCAATGCTTGTTATGTGAGAGAAAAACCAATACCATACATACAATAGTTTTTCCATAAAGTGTCCTGGCACAAATTACTCCGTGGCACACATTACCCCGCCTTCCCCTAATCAAATTTTAAGTTTTTTCTATCTCATATATATTTATATGTATATATATATATATATATATATATATATATATATATATATATTTATATATATATACATATATATGAGATAGAAAAAACAGAACATTTGATCATATTTGGCGCTTGAATATATATATTAAGTGTGTAATCTATTCTACTTCACCCTATACTTATAGTTACATACATAGCATGTCCTATCCACTACACATATCATATACTTATACAAACTCAATTTAGTATTTTCTTTTTTAGTATTAGTGAATTTGATGGAATTCTGTATTCTTATGCAAATTTCAATAAATATTATATGCAAACAAACAAATATCTTGTAGATTGACTGGCATCATGTAATGATTGCAAAGCCATTTAGGAATATTTACTCAAAAGTTGGGTGAACAAACTCAAACATGACGATAATTTTGATCTGAGCCATTTGTCGATCAAAGAATTGTGATATTTTCAAACCAATGCGATTACAAATATTCTGTTTGAAGCACATACTACCATTTTAAATGGAATACTTTCATAATCCAGAGAAGCCCTTTGATATTTACTGGGATAGCTTGATAGGCAACGGCTGTTCTAATATATTTTTGTCAATACGCAAAAATTCTCAGCTGATTTATAGAAATAATGTGATGATTATAAGAATGTTTTGTGATGCATCATAATATCTCTATAATCTAGAAACTGATTTAGCATTCTATGAAGTGGTTTGGTAGTCTATAAAACACATTTTATCAGTAGCACCGTAGATAATGCTCTATTAGCATACTGATAAACATAGGCAGCTGTGGTGGAATGGGCCATGACTTTCTAAATCTCGTAACTATTCTTTTATGTATATATCTTGCATTTTGTGTTTGCCTTTTTATTATATCGTTAACCACTTGTTCGTTAAACTATATCGCTATTATGTTTTGCTTTCGTTCAATTTGTATCGCTATTGTAGTGCATTATAGCCGTGCCAACGCATTAGCGATTCCATTTATATTTATTGTTATACGGTTTTTCTTACTTGGTTCCATCATCCGGAACGGGTAAATAAATGTTTATAAAGGGAGCGCGCTCGATAAGAGAGCAGAGCAGTATTCGCAAACTCCTCGACTCATGGATTTTCCTTAATAAATAAAAGCGAACGAAAACCATACTTATTCTCTCTTCTTTATGCAACATTCAAGATTGTGCCTAAGTTAAGGCCGGCAAATTCCTTTACACAGCGGCATATCTGTTAGAAAATAGAAGCCTCTAAGCATATAATCCTACAAATTCAGCATAATTTTGGATGCTATATATAGTACAGAATATGTGTTTTTTTTAAAACAGCAACATCACAATTGTAGACAATCATTGAAGGTGTTTGATTTAAATTCAATTTGGAAAACTTTCTATATAACTTGTTCATGAATGCATTATATTTTTTATGTTATAAATTTTTTTATTTCCTTGCGAGAAAAATCAGCGAGGCTATATATTTTTATAGAGTATATATAAAATGTTACTGTATATCTCTGCTATCAGTGTGTCATTCATTAGAGATGAGACTATTCAAACTCAATTGTCAAATTATCTCTGCAACTCAAGTACTTCTACAGTAGCCAATTTCTCCCAGGTGTCAGGTGTCGCAGGTGTCTCCGACATTAGACACATCTACCTGCTAGAGGCTAAAGACTGCAAATCGCCAACTTCTACCCATTTAGTGTCTGTAAAGCTAACGACTTCTTCTGAAAGCCTAAACACAAAGTTCACATGGTCTGCGAGTTTTTTTTCCCAGCAGAAAGATTAACAAAGCAGCTAGTTCCAACCAACTGTCACAAAGTAGCAATAAGTGATATAGGTATTTTATATATCATTCCTTATACCGCACATATATTATTATAATAATATAATAATTATATGTGTTATTATGATAATATAATATTATTTGTGTTGATTAGCGTCTTTAGATATTCTGTTTCTCTCACCTCATCAAGGTCAGCAGCATTTGACGATTGAGCCATGTTGCTTGAATACCGAAATTACTGCAGCGTAAATTCTGTGTTAAAACACTGAGCATGTTGAGTCTGTTTTGCTTACGCTGAGATAACAATTTTTTTGCCAGTCAGACAAATCTGATACTGCCAGTTAAGTATGCTACGTAAAAGTAAGTTAAGTAAAAAAGAAAATAATGAAGACCTACTGTTAGAGAACTGCTGATGAGTTATATTTTCAATAATTTTAACCAACTTCTCCTCTCATCAGACAATATGCCGTATATAGCTGAAGCTATTTTTCTGTATCTTGGAAGTCTCTAATCTCCGGAATATGTGAAAAACAAAACTAGCACCGACTACTGGTTGTAGTAATAATAAAATATATAAAGTGATCAATTACTAAGTGTGTCACTAAGTTTCTAAGGAAGATGAAGTCAGTTAACCAATGGTTCAAAGCTTTTTAAAATGAATAAAGAGAAGATAACTACAATAAACGGTTGTTCATTTCCACTGCGTACGTATCACTCTGATCAAAATAATCTGAAATAATTTGTCAGTCAGAAATAAATTTCACATTTCTTGGTATTAGCATGACTGAGTTTTTCTGCTGGTATAAAAAAGAAACACAGTATGATGTAATGTAGTCTATTGCAAGTGTAACCTTTGACCTCTATTTAAATATCTCCCTTCTTACACAACAAGAAGCCAGTTCAACCATATACAGGAGTTATTAGTCAGTCATCTGTTATTTAGTTGAGCTACTCAGTAAATTGAAGGACTTTAAGTTCAGGCAGCTTAGCTAACAGTTCTGTTACTAATGTGGTATTTCAGCGCTCATGTCTTGAAATAAGTTGTAGTTCATCAAAGGAGAACCAGTTGATGGCCGATAAGCAGGTTGGTTTATTTGACAACGAAGAAAAAGCCAGTCTTAGATCCATCATAAAAACAAGATGAATGAGTCAAGAAGCAAAGTAAAAGAATTCAAAGCTGTATATAAATGTATAAATAATATTATGAATTATTACTATAAAAGCTGCTGGGAAATCAGAGGAAGCAAAGCCTGAAGTATCGGAGAAGGTGGATCTGGTTAGAACCCAACATTCATGTCTATGATGCAGCTGAGAAAGCTCATTGTGTAAGCCAGAGAACATTGGGCCGTAGTAGACTCAGCTGAAATACAAACACAATAACATTCTACATTAGATCCTCCGTAATTTCTACAATTGTTTCCTTGAACAGTCATATAATTAACTTTTTTTCAGTGTTAAGCCAACAATTTAGGACATCTGACACAAAACTCATCCGGTTAGAGAATTAGCCTCTGTTTAAACAATGCACTCAAACTTAACTTCCATTAAGATTGTTAGAACTCAAGCATTGTAAAGGTGTCAAATAAGGTTGCATAAACAGAAGATGTATTTTTCATTGACATTGTTATTGTTCAAATCTTCTTTGTTATTATTAACATGGTTGCTGTTAACATAGTAATAATATTTTTATTATCATGCCCATTATCACCATTCCTAGTATTAATACCAGTACCATTTCAAAATTATTATAGCAAACATTGCCATTTACCGTTTTGCTTTCATCACTTATACCTGTAGAACCTAAAACTGACAATCCTCGTGAAAATTTATCAGTTGCATTATGAAAAATCACTCTAGAGATTAAAACACTTTAAAGTAATTTTTTTATAAATATTCATAATTAAAGTTGAATCTGTTACTGAAAAACATAACCAGTTTTTACAATTATATACGAATTGATCTACATTCTCAGTTTCACAGATTCCCAGCAATAAAAAGGCAATGTTTGAAGGCTTCTTTATGAATATACCTGCAGTGATGTAATATATGAGGCTGCTATATCTTATTGAAAGATGTTACAGATAGCTTACTTGTACATCTGGACGGGTAAAGATGAGATGGCCTTGAGTTTCCACAACCCTGATAACGGGTCAGGGAACAGATGATTGTCTCCATGCTAAATAGATAGTCCCGCCTATCACCTGACACCAGCATATCGTAGTCACTGAGACAACTCGAGTGATTTCTGAAATACCTTGCTAGTGCAGTTCCTACCTGTACCGAGATAAAGTTGATATCAAAGCACTAAAATGTCTTAAAACACTTTTAAATAAATAATAACTTGTTGTAGTATGTTTACATCAGTTTTAAATTTTAAAGCGAAGATAGTAGTACAACAATATTTGTCTAGAGTGATTTTTCATTGCTATACAAACAAATGAAGATTTACCTGCATTGTTTGTAGTTGTAATAAGTTAGGACAACTCCTAACTAAACAGTCTGGTGTGTAAAGTCTTAATGGTGCCAGTGACGCCTGTAGAATATAATACAGAATTAGAGTTACCTTGTACTACCTGAGATATAAGGTAGCTGAAACATTATCATCTTATCTTATACTGCTTCATGTTAGATATTGTAATAAACAAGGTGAGCTAAGGCTTCCATTTTTAATGATTCCATTGCATACTACTTACATAATAGCTTTCAATAGAGTCAAACGCTGTAGCTGCGTTGTAGTGCAGTAGTGGATACCTTTGAAAGTTTCGTCTGACGGTTATAGCCTGGCAGTGAGTAAAAATATTTACTAGCCCGAGAACTGTAAAAAATTACAGCAATAACTCAAATTTCAGCGCTGTGTATTTCCAGAGCAGTCTTTGCTGTGTTTAACTTGTCAGATACCTCATTTTGGTGAACAAGATATAACGATTTTTTATTATTTTCATAGGGGTGACAATAATTGGTATTCTCAATGAGCAATAGTAAACCTCTACACTTTCCAAAAATGTCTTACTTTTGGTAAAATTTTCAGTTCATTTTTTTATTTTTATAGCAAGGTTCAAACCCTAAAACTAAAAGTTCTCAGATCAGTAAAGCTACATACCTGCAAAATAGAGTCGTTGACCCATTATTGAATGTGATATCTAATTTTCAAAATAAAACTAAGTTTCGTGTCTGCAGAGATGAGAAAGACTGGCATACAACTCACTATATATACTACCTTATTTTCTTGCAAGATGGTAGTGAGTACAGAGTAAATTTACATTATTAACATCACCAGAGTTGAGTAACTTTACTGAAGTGAATGAAGTAAAATATGGAAGAATAAGGTTTGCAAGTATTCAAATTTCAGTTTGTAATATTCTACAAATACATATGAGGAAATAATTACCACATTAAGCTTACCGACAGTAAACGCTACTCATAAAAGTAATATTATGCTTCTGTTTCTTTTTATATTTCATATCGTAAACTTACAATTTATGTTCACAAACTAAATTGATAATAATACAGTGATCTTTTCATCATATTTCTTGCAAGAGGAAACTAAATGCTTCAAGTAAACAACCCTACGGGTGAAATAGACCAAAATTTAGCTAATATTTGCTATCAGTTATTATCAGGTATTAAACAACATATCAAAGGAAAAATTTGGTCAAGTCAGATTAGTGATAGTTAGCTAAAATGTGTAATTTATTAACAAAATTTTCCGGTTAAATTGAATGTCATCAAATTCCTCTTTGCTACTGTTTAAACTTTATATATCAAACCAAGAATATGTTACCATCTATAAACCAAAAATTCCCTGTTTCACATTACATGTTAGTATAAATCTTGCTTTTATGACTGGTTTCTAGGAAACAGAAACCAAATTTAGAAGGTGCAGTCATATAGTTCAGAAAGTGCAATATGCAGTCACATTGATCCCAGAGTACAATATGCAGACCTAACCTTGCCTGAGTGTAGCCCGCAACTTCCGTCTAGACCTCTGCGCTCACTAAATCATTTGTCAACATGCCTTTAAAACTTAGGAGATCATACGATTGCCGTTTTACCGCACAATAAGTTGTTGACATTTCTTCGTTTTAGGACACTTTGTGCAAAGAAACTTCAAGATCAATAAGATGATCTATTAAAAGTACTGACTTAAGGAAATAATAAATAATGTCACCTATTCTTATTTACCCTTCTAAAAAAATTAAAACTTTAGAAGGGCTAACAGATGTTTAATACCTTCAAGTAGCTATTTATATCACATAAATAAGTTATTGTCTTGCTTTTGTTTATATATTTAGTGACAAGTTCTAGTAGGCGGCTGATATTTTGGTATCAGCCTTTACACCCAGTGAATTACTCATAAAAATAATTGTGAGGTTGTGTGGGGTCATTCCAGATAACGCAAGTTTTTCCAGGACCAAATCATTGGTTGGTGGAAGCTGGTTACGCTTGTCCCTAAGAGGCATATTGCAGCTATTTTATGGTGATGGTTAAAACATCACATATTAAATTTTTTCTGACCACTTTTGCGCATAATTTCTGTTGATATGATCTTGTAGTCAGAGAGATCAAGCCCTTTTCAGTGAAAGATCGTGAAATTGCAACATCTGACTATTCAAATACAGTCAAACATGGATAACTCGAACTTCACGGGACCGAGCAAAAGTGTTCGAATTATCAGAGCGTTCAAGTTATCAGAGCACTGTCACAAGTCCATATATTTACTTATTTATTAGTAGATACATGTACATATACAAACTATAATATAAATCAAAAGCACAAATGGCTTGTTTCAAATTAAATGCTTCTAATGTAAAGTTTAAAACGTTTTTATCAAAAAATATAGAGATTTTTCTATCACTTGAGATTGGTTTGTTGTTTGAGGTGATGTTATTGCCAGGACGTTTTTTAGATTGACATTGGCAAAACTTGATCGTTGTTGAAATGCTCAAAAGAAAAGACATTTTTTTCTTTTGGGGTTTTACCCACGATCAATTTTGCCGTTTTTTCTTGAAGTTTATGCAAAGATTACCTTACTTTACCTGGGATTCGTTAAGAGCAACACTCCGAGGCAGTTCAATTAGAAGTTTTACGAGGTTTTACGGTACATTCTATATCACCCACGCTTTTTTAATAGATATACTTATTGAATGTACACACGTATTCTGTGTTTAGGTCAAACGATGAATAGTTTTTTGTAGCTAAGACAACGTATACGTTTGATTACAACAATTTTTAAGACGTTTTAAACATTAAACATTCCGACGTTGATTCAACACAGAATCAATGTCGGAAAACTATTCATCACGGGCTAGCCGGGTCACGCACTCAAGGATTTTCGCCACGCACATCCAAAACAAAAACAACATGCGATTTTTGTTTTGTACATGTATGTGCGTGGCAAAAATCCTTGCGCGCGTGACCCGGCTAGCCCGTGCTAATCATCGTATAACAGTATAAATCAAATTTCACCAAACCTTTAGAAAAGTCGTTGACAAAAGTATTTTGCCGATGGTGGTAATAACGACGCTTATGAATTACGAAAAGATGAAGTTTACCTATATGGCTTTGAATAAAGTGATTTTCTAAAGCGATAACAACCGTTTCGGTAGCCGTTGGGCAAAAAAACAGTTCGAATTAACAGTGTTGAGTTCGAGTTATCTATAGCAATTTATCATTACGTGGGAACGAACCAAAGAAACCGTTCGAATTAACCATTTGTTCGAGCTATCTGTGGACGAGTTATCCATGTTTGACTGTATGTTTTAGGCAATAGCACAGCTAAGGCTGCACCTGTTCGGCAAGTACAACTAAAGCTGCGTGTGTTAAGCAAGTACAGCTAGGGCTGCGCATGTTCAGCAAGTACAGCTAGGGCTGCGCATGTTAAGTAAGTACAGCTAGGGCTGCGCATGTTCAACAAGTACAGCTAGAGATGCACATGTTCAGCAAGTACAGCTAGGGCTGCACATGTTCAGCAAGTACAGCTAGGGCTGCACATGTTTATCAAAGGTTTCATTGTGCTCTACTTTGTAGCATGTTTTCTCGTTGTCCCAATTTTCCACCTTGTACAAAACCTCTGGTAAGATATTTGTGAACTAAGAGGAAATTATTGAATATAAGTAATCAATAATCTATTTCAAATCAGGAAATGTTGATCATAAAACCCTATAGGAAATAATTTCCATTCACTGCATGTTTGTTGTGCAATAATCAAATGACATCATCCCATTTTCAAAGTTACTAATTGTAACAGACTATTAATGTAATTCCTAGACTGTTGATACTCTATAAATAATAGTTCTATAAGTATGTTGTACACCTTGAGACGTTTTATGTCATGTCTAAAGGGCTAACAAAGTAGCCAACTTCTAATGGTAAATGATCCGAATAAAATTAAAGTTGTGTTCTTTGTTTTTAAATAAAGATATATATTTTATAGCATATCTTGACCATAATAAATATGGCTATTCCCATGCATGTGTTAAGAAGTTATACTTTAATGTTAAATAGTAACGTAGACAGAATGCATTTTGGTCAAGAGTTTAAAAACGCTGCAAAGTAACTCTGAGGTCATTTTTATACTTACAGCGCTAAGACAGCAGCGTTGTAAATACAAAAAATGACATCCTAAAAGTCGCTTTTTGCTTCCTGACGCTGTCGGTAATGGAGACAGTTAAACCCAGACACTTCAAGAGTTAGTGAGGTTATATAACTATGAGAATCATGAGGCAGCAAAAAAGGGTAGCTTAATTTTGTTATCTGAAAAGGCTGCTTCGTATTATGCCTAAAACAAGTAGATATAGTACAATAATTTGACTGAATGGTATTAATATAATGTTGTGATAAACTGAAAAAATCATAATTTATATTTAGGCAATTAAGCAATAGCTCAACTTGTTTATTTGCAGATGATGGCAGTTATAAACAATTTAATTACCTTGGAAGTTGCCTGACTGATTATATTCAGCTTGACTTGTGGTTCAGCACTTATATGACATGCCACTCAGTTGTCAAATTATAGACATCAGGTATAAAGTGATAAGTTCAAGCCCAACTAAGGTCTGTTTTTTTCTGTTTAAACATGCTTAAGACATACACTCTACTCTTGTTCATATGAATATGAGGCCGATATATAGGTTGATGTCTGACAGCACCGTATACATATTTTATAGTCATGTAAAACTCAATACTTACTGTAACTATGTACTGATATAGAGTTGGTATTGCTTGTGCTCATCACACAGATTAAAATAGTCACATGATCTGAAGTATTAATACTAGTCAGACACATGATTGTTGCTCAATGTAAGATACTATGGACACAAGAACCAGGAAGTATTCAGCTTTACATAATAATATTGACAACTGGGTAAGTGTTGACAAAAATATTATCATCTCTTCATGTTATTAGTTTAGTTTCTTATAGCCCGAGTTCCCATAGCCTTAGGTCAACTTTCACAATATGCACCTGTCATTATCTACGTGATACCCATGAACTACCCTATGTCTATTTAGCCTGATGACCAGACTGGCATGTGTTGACCTTTTTCAGTAGTTTGTTGGTAGGTTTAACGAAGTCACTCTAGCCTTAGAGTTTTAATGGTACATCCTTATTGTACGGGTGATAAGAATTAGAACAACATTTTAGGTTTAATCTCTAGTTTTGATGATTATATAGTTTCATCGAGCAGTTCACTGACACTGCGGCTACCTTTTGCATCATAATTTCACAAGATGTTTTACATCAGCAACAAGTACGTAGTTCTGATACATATTTAATATTATTCAACTTTCCGGGTATTACAGACTTTTATGTAAACTGATTTCTGAAACTGAACAGATTTCTTTTTTATGTTCCTCATCTGTTGCATATTGTTAGTCTTATATGTGGAATAGTTTTATTTTTAATATTTTGCAATTTTATTGTGCGTACCTTTCAGAAATTTTTTTTTAAAAACATGGTGCAAAATAATTAACGCTGATGGTTTGTACACACAACTACAGTTCATTTGATACCTAATGATTGTTCAATAATTTAGCTTTCAATATTCTTATGCGTGATGGATTTTTAAAGCAAATTTTAGTCCTTCAAATGAAGTATATACAAAAACGAGTGTTTTTGAAGATAATTCCAGGAAGTTACTAATTCCTGTTGAACTTTAATTTGAAAAAACTTACAAGTCTGAGTATGTTTAATACAATCCACACTGGAGTGTGTTCATAGATGGCATGAGTTCATCAGACTATATGCACATGGGGTTTGAGCCTACATAAAAGTAGTGGGCTTTTAAAACTCAATTAAATACTAAATAGTAATCATCATTTATACATCCACGATCTATGATAACTCTATTGATTTTCTTATACTGAGGCTGACAGCATTGAACAGACTGTTAGTTTTTTTAGGGTGCCATTGTCTATCAGTTGTAAAATAAATATTATTAGCTTCATTGTCATTTACATTAGCTTGTAATTCTATGAAGTGGTAGAGGCCCTGCTCTGTATAGCAATATACCGGGCAAAAATAATCAAAAATAATCACGTTAAGCAGGAGGGTTAAAATATCTTATCAGCAGAAGTTTTAATCATAGTTTAAACTATTGTATCAATAATTACTTAAAACAATATAAAAAGGGTTTAGAATTTATGGACCCAAAAGGCCCTGATAGAAAAGAAAGGTCATCAGGTAATTAAAATACTCTCATTTACTGCGTAAACAAAATTTGGACATAAATTCAAGCTATGAAACAGAATGAGCTACTTTATCTTTCAGAGCATCCAGTACACAGTTCTATGATATTCTGATTTCCAAGATAATAGTAAAGGTAAAGAACACTAATCAAATATGCTTCCTTAATCTATCGCAGGGAGTTATCTACTCCTACTTAGGGTTTCCCAAACTACTGATGTAATAGGAAGTTCATGTCATAGTGCCTACATACTCTTTATGTGGAGCTATCCTACTCTTTATACAGACTTTACTCTCTTGCAGAAGTGTAAATTGTACAGTGAAATTCTCCTTTATAAAACCATCCTACACTACGTATATTAGGCTATGATGTATAATATACATCATACATCATTATGTTCTTTTCTGTATTTGCATTCGTTTTGTGTCTGTCAGACTTGCCTGATGATTAAGAACTTTAGGTTAGCTATAAATGGTAGTTTTTAAATTTCGTTCTTCATTAAATATATATATATATATATATATATAACTCCAACAAGGCAACTCCAAACGAAAATCTATCACACTAGAAACGATCCTAGATGCAGACTGTGCAAAGATGCACCTGAGACCATCCAACACATCAGTGGATGCAGGCAGCTAGCAGGGAACGCATACACTGAGCGGCATAATCATGTCACAGGTATTGTGTATAGAAGTCTATGTGATGAGTATGGCCTTAATAAACCACAACACTGGTGGGAAGCTCCTGGTAAGGTGAATGAAAATGACCGCGCTAAGATCCTCTGGGACTTCTACATCTAAACTGACAAGCATGTCCTAGCAAACCAACCAGATATAGTGGTGGTAGACAAGGAGAACAAGAGGGCTACTATAATAGATATAGCAGTACCCAATGACTACAATATAGCCCGCAAAGAAAAAGAAAATGTAGAGAAATATTTCCCTCTTGGAAAAGAAATTGAAAAATGCTGGAATGTAAGAACAACTGTAATCCCAGTAGTCATTGGGGCACTGGGCGCAATAACACCGGCGCATAAAATGTAGCTTGCCCAAATACCAACAACAATCAACTCAGGTGAGTTGCAGAAAAGTGCGCTATTGGGAACAGCTAAGATCTTGAGGCGAGTGCTCAAACTCCCAGGTCTCTGGTAGGAGACCCGAGTTAGAGCAGAATTTACCATCCATACGGGGTATCCGAGGTGAGGAAACAATTTTATTTTTATATATATATAATATATATATATATATATATAAAATATTTATAAGTGGAACTTCACTCTATAAGTTAAACATTTTATTACTAATAGTTTCATGTGGTACAATCAGTATCACATTCTTCAGATAAAATGTCTAAAATGAATTACATACTCCAGTTGTAAATACACTGTTATGCAGAGTTAGATAAGCTGATAATTAGATGGGTGTACAGAAGCCAAAAGCCAAATAGTTAAGTGATACAATTACGTAGCAAGAACTTAGATGAATGTCTGCATGATGATAATAGCTCGTTACGTTTATTAAGAGTGCCTAATGATGGTCTGTAAATAATAAAGAATTTCTCCCATAGGCATAAGTTACACTTGTTGGAGATAGTGTTGTATGCTTTAGCATACCGTAGGGTCTTCCATGATATTGCGTAGTTGGTATTATTGTCCTTTAGTGACCATATATATTTACTTAATTCAGTAGAGTTTCTCTTAGATGGGTGGTTGAAAGAAGCTTTATGGTTAGTGAATCGCGTCTTGAAAGTGTTCTCTGTTAGTCCAATGT